>NC_142444.1:160057500-160357500 GCF_059453495.1 Arachis ipaensis
AATAATATTATTCGTACATTACATCACCAAAGACATTATTAATTTGGTTTCTTTTGCCACTTTAGCTAACACATGTTGTAAGTGACGAATGCAAAGCATGATACATGGCTACTGTGTGTGTACAGTAGAGAGAAGTGTGAGTTGCATGTGGTTTGTAGATGCCTTCGTTGCCATGGATGACAGTGGTTCTGATTCTTTTGTTTTCCCTAGAAAATGTGCCACTAATAGGAACTCTGATCTGATCCTTTTTTCTCCTGTCAATGCAGTAATGGTAATTAATAAGAAGGGAAGAGGGGGTATTCAGTATTCTACTATTCTTATTCTATATAGCAACTACATAAGTTGCTCATACAAATTCAGGGTACCTTGTTTGCTAATTTTGAGTGTAAGGAGCTGAGCTTGCTTGCATAATGCATTTATCAATTCTTATCAACTTGTTCCAATTCCATTGCTTCCATATTCCTCTCTTGGATGCCTAGTTATTAGTTATCAAAACTCGAGCCATGACTTTTCATTTGAAAACTTTTAATGATCAACAAATAAGTTAGCATGATTTTATTTGTAATAAGATATATAGAACTGGAAGAAAGATGATAGTATGTGTTCCTAAATGTCCTTCCATTTCTATACATCCAAAGTAAAAGTACTTGATAATAATAACAAAGGTGACAACTTCCACTTTTATAAAAATGAGATGGTGTATGTAGTTGGCAACAAGAAGAAGGCCAGATATAGCTAGCAGATTCACATGCAGCTGTAAATTCAAATTGGGGTCCAGAAAAACAGTGAAGTCTTATCTCTATCTATCCTTAATTATGGCTTACAAGTAATTAAGGAAGTATTTGTTTTGAGGTACTGAGACAGAGACTGAGAAGATTGAGATTCAGTATTGTGTTTGTTAGTTCAGAGATTGGTACTAAAATTTCTTTCTCTGTCTCTCAAATTTCAGTATTTCAGTACCTCCAAAAAGTAGGGACACAGGGGACTTAAATCTTTAGAGATGGAGACTGAAACTTTAATAACATTTTATACTTAAAATACTTTCATTTTAATTAATTAATTTCAATTTTACCCTTTGTGCAAATTAAATTAGAGTTTCATTCTTGTTTCAATTCCTGTCTCCCATTTTGCACCAAATAAAATACTGAGATTTATTTCAATCCCTGACTCTTAGTCTCTGTCTCTCAGTTTCGGTCTTTCCGTCTCTGTCTCTTCACCAAATACTACTTAAGAGATCAACAATATACTATAGTGCTTAATTATAATAAATAACTCAACAGTTTGTAGTTATAGTTAATAACCAAAAAACCGGCTCTCTATAATGGGAAAGGACAAGTGAAAAACATGGTCAAGTAAGGAGATAATATATTAATGAGAGTAATTAGAGGAAACCAGCCACTTCACCTAACACATAATGTATGTGTTATTAGTTATTACACTAAATTTGTTTAAGGGTGAAAAATGAAAGTTGAGGTGAGACAATGAAAGGTGAGAGGTGAGAGTAGAAGGACAGGGATAAAAAGTGAGTATGGGATGGTGATGGGTCAAGATTGCAGGATGCATTGGTGATGGGAATGTTATGAACTTTATTTGTTTGATTCAGTACAAGAAAGAAACTACTTGGGTTCATATCTGGATTATGCTTATAACATAAATTAGATTGATAGCGATAGTTATTGGCCGTAAATGTTTTCCTGCTTGTCCTCTCTAACTCAATAAGGACCACCTATATATGTCGGTAATTTCATTATTTCAAATTAATGTGTTAATAAGGTAGTGTTTGGTGGAGAGATATAAATGGAAAGACTGAGACTGAGAGACAGAGATTAAAATAAATTTCACTATTCTGTTTGGTGTAAAGTGGGAGACAGAAATTGAAATAAGAATAAAATTATAATTTAATTTGTATAAAGGATAAATTTGAAATTAATTAATTAAAATGAAGGTATTTTAGGTATAAAATGTTATTAAAATTTTAGTCTCTATCTCTAAAAATTTTAGTCTTCCGTGTTCCACTTTTTGGAGGTACTGAAATACTAAAATTTTGGGGACAGAAACAGAAATTTTAGTACCAATCTCTGAACTAACAAACATAATATTGAGTCTCAATCTTTCAATCTCACCTCAAAACAAACGCTAAGTAAAAGTATAAGTAGATATGTCATAGTATGTATGTGTATTGTGTTGAGTCACAAGTCACAAAAGTCACGAGCAAAGGGTGAGTCTAGTTAGGGACCACGACCACTGGACATGGTACGGTATTAGCAATGAGTCAAGTCTAGATTTCAGATTTGGGCCTCATTTGTATAAATAAGCAAGGCTTTTTTGTTTAAACTTTAAACTCAATTATATATATCTGTCCTTTTCATAATGTAATAGCTGGAGCAAGAGAGAAACTCTATGCCTTCCTATACTCAACAAACATTTCTTCCAAAATTATAACGCTCGCAGGTTCAATTATTCATATTGAATAACAACTTAGACTTTTTTGAATTGACTATAGTTGGTAAATTAGGTGGCTGTTTTCATAAACCATATTTAGAACTTGTTTGGGTGAGCTTCTAAAAAAAGATCTTTTTTTGAGTTATCTTTTTTTAAAAGATCTTATGAAAAAGTAAAAGTAATTTTATGTTTAGGTATTTCATGCAAAAAGATCTTTTATCTATCAATTATGTTTGGATATAACGATATAAAAGTACTTTTTTGTTTATTTATTAGTTGAAAAACATCTTTTTTTTTAAAGAGAAAAAGATCTTTTAAAAAAAAGTAAATTACAGCTTTTCAAAAAAAATCATTTTTTTTTCTTGTGCTTTTACTTTTATTACTAAAAATTTACCAAACACGCTAAAAAATAAAAAAAATCTTTTTTCATTGAAAATTTTTTTTATTAAAATAATAGCAACCAAACAAATACTTACCAACATGGACTTGAGTAGTAGAGATACAAATTGCAAATTGGACAGTCAAATCAAAATTTAATGAGATAGTTATATTACATTGATGATTCATCATTTCATTATTTCACTCTGTAATTATGTTTACTTGTTGAAGCTCGCATGATTAATATTTTTAGTAAAAAATATTGACACTAAAAAGTCTTTTTCAAAAGTGCTTTCTAGTTTTATTCATTTTAGGGTGGCTAAAATAAAGTAAGATGAATTATAGGTAAATGATATGAATCACTAAACTCTAGAGCTAGAATGAGTGAATGTGTTCCAATATTCATGGGGCCCAAAAAAAAGGGGAGAGGGTAAAAGGGGAATAAGGGAAATGGTAGGAATGGAGGATGCAGGGCTTGAAAAGATTCCCAGGAATGGCATGCTTTCTGGGGAAGCGACAGCTCAGCCTGAGACAAAAGAACAATTTGGGTTTGATGCCCTAATCACTCTCATCTGCTGGGTCATTCACTCAAATCACTTGCCCTACACAAATAAGGTCAATTGCCCTTATAATGACGGACCCAACCCCACATGCATTCCAAACATTTTTCAATGCATATTCAAACAACAGTACTATAGTAGTAGTAGTATTTTGAACACTTCATTATAAGCCATGCCATGCTTCATCACATACCATTAAACATGCAACCAACTTGTTCAAGTTTTGAATACGATTGACGCAAGTTTAAGAATTAAAAAAGAAAAAGAAGCACAAAGTTGGATAGCACGCTGAACCTAGAGCCGAGCTAAGCTATTATTAGTAGCCAACTAATTATGTGTTCATATGCTATCACCTATCGCCGCTATTGCATTTAATTAAATAATATATAAATATAATCATCATATTAGCAAGAGATGATCACCCTAAGGAGTAAGGAACAATGGAATTCATGTATGCTGCATAGATAAACCCATTATTGTATCACATGCTAATGTATATATTTTATAAAATGCAGTACATACACTGTAAGGTATTTTTGTTATATTTTCAATCTATCCGTACTCGGTAGTACAATATTTTTTTTTTCCAGTTACACCTTATTAGTATGATTAATTATATAATTAGATGACTGAAAATTTTAACATTATTGAAAGTAGAAAGTTTGCTTTTTACCTTTATATTATTTCCTTGTCGTGTTCTGTTTATGCACCATCTCAAGCCCAACACTCTCAACAGCCAAATCCGTACAAATAATATATCTCAATTAAATATCTGCTGATATTTTTTTTTATTATATTTCATGGTTCATTCAATAACGACAAGAAAATCTAACACCACTAAACTACATAAAAATGTGTAATAGTATTAGTACGTACTAAGTAAAGTAACATATTTCATGAAAAAGAAACAAATAATAGAGAGAATTGAAATTGATGGCCAAGCCATGCAAATGTGGAAAGAAACAAAAAATACTTTGATGCGAAAAGGTCAAAACAGAAGCGAGTGTTGTATTATATTTGTATATAATAATTTAAGGGAAAGTTCCAATCCTTAATTATATATTTGTAAACTTTCTTTAATTTAACGCAAATGATAACTATAGCCGTGCAATGTGCACATCCCACAGGCCCCTAGCTAATCCTACTGCTGCTATTCTAAAATCTAAATAATCAATCATTAAGAAAAGAAAAAGAAAAAGAAAAAGAAAAAAAGATGATCATAAACAAAAGAGAAATTCTCCACATACAAGTGTTTTTTTATACAAGCCTTTACAAGTCATTTATATTAACGCGCGCTTCGAATCGTTATTGCACGTTTTCACTGCACGTTCTTCTTTTTTTTGCTGCACGTTCTTCTTCCTCTTCCTCTTATTCTTCTTCTTTTCTTTCGCTTTTTGCCTTCTCTTTCTCCTTCTTCATTTACGTGCTTTTCTCTCTGTTTTCTTTCTTCGTTATTCTCAACTTCCATTGTTTTTTGATATCAAGCTCTGAAATCATTTTTGAAGAAGAAGAAGAAGCAGCAGAAGATAAGGAGGAGAAAGAGAAAGAGTTCTGAATTATGCATAAGGTGTACTTCAACGAATTTTGGGTGTATTTCTTAATCCTTTGAGTGTATTTCTATAATCGTTTGGGTGAATTCCTGTAACTGTTTGGGTATATTTCTGTAATTGTTTGAGTGTATTTCTGAAATTCCATTATCTTTAAATTTGGCATGAAACTCGTTTTCATGGAGGAAGAAGAAAAAGAGTTGTTCATAATGCATGGTGAGTAGCGTGCTTTAGAAAAAGAAAGTGATTGAATAACGTGCATTTATTTACTTTTGAATGTGAAAGTGTAATGCGTATATTTTGTTAGACTTATGCCAACTTGTAAGACTTGTAAATAAAAAAAAAAACTTTTATATGTAGTAGGTCTCTAAACAAAACCAAAGAAATTAAGAAGAGTGATAGGACACAGGCCCCGATTTCAATGAAAAAGGAGATAGACAAAAGCCGGGTTTTCTGAAGGAGCACGGCCAATAGCTTTGCAAGGTTTATAATCATAATAATATGTTATCCAAATAAAAAACTAATAATTGTATCATAATTGATCAATTAACACGTATGGACTTGAAACTTGTAACATAATTCCGACATACGAATACGTATTACGTCATAGGTGCATAGATTACTTCTCATAAAGAATATATATAATATCATAATAATACTCCTGTTTGAACAATAATGCTTAGATAATTAGATGAGAACAGTGAAATAACTATTACTTTGAGATGAATGTTAAAGAGTAGAAACTTCAAGAATTGTATAACAAAAATGTCATGTACACAGAAAAAATAATTATTATGTATTTGAATATAAATATATATTATTTAATTTATTTTTAATATATATTTTATATTTTAATATATATATATATACACACAAGTGATCAATTTGATAATTGATTTTTTGTACAGTAGAATTGAATTCATATTTTTAAGTATATAAATATGAAATAATTTTTGGATGAAAAAGGCTTGAATGTGCTAAATCAGACAAAAAAATTGCATTATTATTTATTAATAAAAGATTTGGATAGTGATAAAATTCTGGGCAGAACTAGTGAACAGTGATTTATTGATCTTTAAAATGAAGGAAGGAGGAGGAGTGTAAATGTGTAATAGTAATACTAATACTGTGTATGCCGTTATGAAGGCTTGAAAGTCACGTGCGATGCATGCTGCCCCTCTGACACATAACTTCTTTTGCTTCTCTCTCTCACTCTCTCTCACACATGCTTCATGGCATTGCCTCCTCCTTCTTCTTCTTCTTCTTCTTCTTCTTCTTCTTCTTCTTCTTCCTCCAATGGCATTTTCATTTGCATGCACAACCACCACAACAACTGCCTACACCATATTCTTCAAGAAACACCATACCATCATGAAAACATCTCTCTCTTCCTCTCTCTCTCAGCCATCCATGGCGAGATACTACAACCTCGGACTCTGCTACCTTCTCCTGTTCCACTTGTTCTGCGGTGCCATTGCTGAACAAAACAACCAAAACCCAGAAAAAATTTCACTACTTTCCTTCAAAAATAGCCTCCACAACCCACAACTCCTCCCTTCGTGGCACCCTGCAACTCCGCACTGCGACTGGGTCGGCGTCACTTGCCAACTCGGCCGAGTCAACTCGCTCTCCCTCCCTTCTCGCAATCTTAGGGGCACCCTCTCTTCCTCCCTTTTCTCTCTCGCCTCCCTCGCCACCCTCGACCTTGGCGACAACAACCTCTCCGGTGAACTTCCCGGGGAACTTGGCCGCTTGACTCAGCTGGAGACCCTCCGACTCGGCTCCAACTCGTTTGCCGGAAAATTACCTCCTCAGCTGGGACTCCTCACAGAGCTTCGCACCCTCGACTTCTCCGGCAATGCCCTAGCCGGAGAACTTCCGGAGACTATCGGAAACCTGACCCAACTCGAGTTCCTCGACCTCAGCAATAATCTATTCTCAGGTTCACTACCTTTGTCTCTGTTCACAGGACCCGTATCTCTGATTTCCCTTGACATCTCCAACAACTCTTTTTCCGGCGAGGTTCCGCCGGAGATCGGGAACTGGAGGAACATCACCGCACTCTATGTGGGGAACAACAGATTATCTGGGAGGTTACCCAAGCAAGTTGGTGAGCTTTCAAAGCTTGAGATTTTCTATTCACCTTCCTGTTCCATTGAAGGTCCATTACCCAAGGAAATGGCAAAGCTCAAGTCTTTAACAAAACTTGACCTTTCCTACAACCCTTTGAGGTGTTCGATTCCTGAGTTTATTGGGGAACTTGAGAACCTCAAGATTCTTGACCTTGTTTTTTCTCAGCTCAATGGCTCAGTGCCACCTCAGCTTGGAAGATGTAGAAGCCTGAGGTCTGTTATGCTTTCTTTCAACTCACTCTCTGGTTCCTTGCCTATGGAGCTCTCTGAGCTTCCAATTGTGACTTTTTCTGCTGAGAAGAATCAGCTTCATGGGCCATTGCCTTCCTGGCTTGGAAACTGGACCAGTGTTAACTCTCTGTTGCTCTCTGCTAATCATTTCTCCGGTGCGATTCCGCCGGAGCTCGGGAACTGCAGTATGATGGAGCATCTCAGTTTGAGCAGCAATTTGTTGAGTGGAGAAATACCTGAGGAGCTATGCAATGCTGCATCACTTTTGGAGATTGATCTTGATGACAATTTCCTATCTGGCTCCATTGAGAAAGTGTTTGTCAAGTGCAAGAACCTCACTCAGTTGGTCCTCATGAACAATCAGATTGTTGGTTCAATACCTGATTACTTTTCCGAGATTCCCTTGATGGTGCTGGACCTTGACTCCAACAATTTCACTGGCAACATTCCTTCCAGCCTCTGGAATTCGTCCACTCTGATGGAATTCTCAGCCGCGAATAACCGTTTGGAGGGTTCTCTTCCTGTTGAGATTGGCAATGCTGTTATACTAGAAAGGCTTGTTCTTAGCAATAATCAAATTTCCGGTACTATACCGAAGGAAATTGGAAGGCTCACTGGCCTTTCTGTTCTTAATCTAAATGGTAACATGCTTGAAGGGAGTATTCCAATTGAGCTCGGTGATTGCATTTCTCTTACCACATTGGATCTTGGAAACAATAGACTCAATGGCTCCATTCCTGAGAAACTGGTGCAGCTGAGTCAACTGCAGTGTTTGGTTCTTTCTCACAATGATCTGTCCGGGCCTATTCCCCATAAGAACTCTTCCTACTTTCGACAACTTACCATACCGGACTTGAGCTTTGTTCAGCACCTTGGTGTGTTTGATTTGTCCCATAATAGATTGTCTGGCACCATACCTGATGAGCTGGGGGGCTGTGTGGTGGTTGTGGATCTATTGATCAGTAACAACCTGCTATCTGGGAGTATTCCAAGATCACTCTCGCGCTTGACTAATCTTACAACTTTGGATTTGTCTGGCAACTTATTGTCCGGTTCCATTCCACCAGAGCTTGGAGATGCCCTTAAGCTGCAGGGTTTATATCTGGGATACAATCAACTCTCAGGTGCAATCCCTGCAAGTTTTGGGAAATTGAGTAGTTTGGTGAAGCTGAATTTGACAGCGAATAAGCTGTCTGGTCCAATTCAAATTAGTTTTCGAAACATGAAAGAGTTGACACACTTGGACTTGAGCTCCAATGAGCTCAGCGGCGAGCTTCCATCCTCACTGTCAGCAGTGCAAAGCCTTGTTGGGGTTTATGTCCAGAGGAATCAGCTTTCTGGCCAAGTAGGGGAGCTCTTCTCAAACTCAATGACTTGGAGGATTGAGATTATGAATTTGAGTGAGAACTGGTTCAATGGGAACTTGCCACGATCTTTGGGAAACCTTTCGTACATGACAAATTTGGATCTTCACAGAAATATGTTGACTGGAGAGATTCCTCCGGACCTCGGAAATCTGATGCAATTGGAGTACTTTGATGTTTCAAGTAATAAGCTATCAGGAAGGATTCCAGAGAAGCTATGCAGCCTAGCTAATCTGAATTTCCTAGATTTGTCTCAAAACAGATTGGAAGGGCCAATACCAAGAAGTGGCATTTGCCAAAACTTATCAAGAGCTAGATTTGTGGGGAACAAAGATCTTTGTGGGAAAATGCTTGGTATTAATTGTCAGATCAAAAGCATTTGCAGGTCGGCTTTTTGCGACGCATGGAGGGTAGCTGCAATTGCCATTACAGTCATACTGATAACTCTGAGCATTGGTTTTGTTCTATATAAATGGTTTAGCAGGAGGCAAAGTGATCCTGAGGAACTTGAGGAGCGCAAACTAAACAGCTATGTGGATCAAAATCTTTATTTCCTGAGCAGTAGCAGATCAAAAGAACCTCTGAGTATCAATGTGGCAATGTTTGAGCAACCTCTTCTGAAATTAACCTTGGCTGATATCCTCGATGCTACTGACAACTTCAGCAAGGCAAACATAATTGGAGATGGAGGTTTTGGAACTGTGTACAAGGCCACTTTGCCTAATGGAAACACAGTTGCTGTGAAGAAGCTCAGCGAAGCTAAAACGCAGGGTCATCGCGAGTTCATTGCCGAGATGGAAACCTTGGGCAAGGTGAAGCATCAAAACCTTGTTGCATTGCTGGGATATTGCTCAATGGAGGAGGAGAAAGTCCTTGTTTACGAGTACATGGTAAATGGGAGCTTAGATTTGTGGCTAAGAAACAGGACCGGAGCCCTTGAAATCCTGGATTGGAAGAAACGTTACAAGATTGCAGCCGGCGCAGCTCGAGGGCTAGCTTTCCTTCATCATGGTTTCATACCCCACATCATCCACAGGGATGTTAAAGCAAGCAACATTCTTCTGAATGAGGAATTTGAGCCAAAAGTGGCAGACTTTGGACTTGCAAGATTGATCAGTGCTTGTGAGACTCACATCACCACTGACATAGCCGGAACATTTGGTTACATCCCTCCTGAGTATGGACAGAGTGGGAGATCCACAACAAGAGGAGACGTGTACAGTTTTGGTGTGATTTTGCTCGAATTGGTGACCGGAAAAGAGCCAACTGGACCTGATTTCAAAGAGATTGAAGGTGGGAATTTGGTTGGATGGGTTAGTCAGAAGATCAAGAAGGGTGAGGCTTCTGATGTTCTTGATCCAACAGTTCTTGATGCTGATTCAAAGGCAACGATGCTTCAGATGCTGCAGATTGCTTGTGTATGCCTCTCAGATAACCCTGTGAACCGGCCTACAATGCTTCAAGTGCACAAGTTCCTCAAGGGATTAGGGGATAGTAATTGATTCAATGCTTCCTATTATATATAGTATTTTCAGTTTCTATTTAACTGCAGACTCATCTAACACGAGCTTCATTATATATATATGTAAAAGCTCTCCTTTGCAAAATAATAATTAGTACTCACAGAGATGTTTATTGAACTCGTGCGTTTATTATCTTGTTCATAACCCATGTTTAAGAAATGTACAAAAAATCAAGCCTTAAATATGCAGATAATATTATTATAATAAGAAATGAAGATGAAGTAGAATAGGGTATGAGTGATGTTGAACAAATCCCTATGCAGCCTCGTTCAGACAGACTCACAGGAACAGCCACTGCACTACTGCAGTGCTACCGATGCCAACAACTTGTTTGCTGAAAAGCCTGCTGCTCAGGTTGTTAATGTTGAATAGATTCTTTCATCAATAAAATTTGTGTAATTATTATTAATCCCCTTCTTAATTCATTGGGCTAATTGGACTTCCTTTATACCATTATCTCCAACTCCAAGGATTATCGTAAATCTTACTCATACACATTATCATAGACCTTTCAAATATCATGTTAAGATTCCTTTTTTTAAAGATATTAATATCCATTACACTCTATATGATTTTTTTTTTGGGTGACAGATATGATTATTATTTAATCATCTTTTAAAAAATCATTTTATTACATTTAAAAAAAAAAACAACATATACTAATATCCTTATAAAAAAAAAATTAGAGGTACCGAAAATCTCCCCTTAATTTTGTTTCATTTAGATAATTATTAGTGCTACAATTTCCATTTTTTTTTCCAAAAGAAGAAATTGCACAACTTTAGTTTAGCAAAAAAATCAATCACTATGTATTAGTGTGTATATATATTTGTTTATTTAATTTTCAAAGGGTACAAAGTACAATACAACACATAAGTGCGACATTTTTCATTTGTTTGTGTGAGATCGGTTTTCATATGAAAAGACATTACTCTAATGCCCTGAACTTTCGATGAAAGTATGCATGTTGTAGAGCCAATAATACAATCAGAACTCAAGCTCAAGTAAAAACTACTGCTAAACCATAAGTCTAAGCAAATAGTTAACCTAGACTTTCGATTGTACTCAATACGAATGACAACAGCCATGCATCATTGACATTTGTAAATAGTGGATACAACAGACTAATACTACACTGTTGTGGTTCAAGTATGAGTTGAGTCCTACATCACTTAAATTTAGATTTCATGAAGTGTATATTTTAGAATGCCTTAAGATTTTGGTTTTAATGCTGTCTAGCCTGTTTTCGGTTTCTCACTTGATCTGTCAATTTGAATCTCCTCTGATTTTGAACTCCATCTAAGTTATTTAAGCTCAACATACCCATAAGTACATCATACCAAGAGCACGAACATATGATTAACTAACTAATTTGGTAGGCATACGCATAAGAATCAACTAATACCATATTCAGATCTTGTAGGAAAATGGTATGATGAACAAAGATAAACTTTGGCACGTCATCCATTAAGATAATCAAATGGTATATTTCCTGACATAACTTCTATAAGATCTACACTATTAGATTCTTGCATCTTGGTGCATTTAAGTCATTCCCGACCTTGTAACCCACTACAACATGAGTTTTAAGATCTTATCACCAGAATTTGATGCTCATAGCTCATTTGTGTATGCAGGTGTTATTTCAGGCAAGTTTCATGTCTAGTCAAAGCACAAAACAATTATCAACATAAACCACCCCTATTCCCCTAGCCCTGAGTAATTAAATTTCTAGTCTCCATCTATACACTGCAGTACTGAAACTTCTCAAAACAGATAATCATGGATCAATAAATTAAACTGACAAACAATGCATAAATGTAATCTATTTCTAAACAATTCTAAAACCGATTTACATGTTACATACAATCTAGATGTCCTTAACTATTCTTAAATGTACCATAATAAACGCAATGATCTTATTATGCACACAATAACTTAGGAGTAAAAACCAACCCCAACCATTTATCTCAAAACACACATAAGGGGTGGTTTTCAGGGTAGTACTTTACTTCATTATTACGCTCAATTGTTATGGAGGGAAAGAAACAAGACACCTATGATCCAGAATGCAAACAGATCTTTCTGGCTTTCCCCTAATCCCCTGTGATATGTCTGAGTTACATACTTAACAGGCGTAAAAATGCTACTATTGGAGGAAAAACAGCACAATACCTTTGATCTGCCCGCTATAACTCAGTTATGATTTATCTATAATTTGGTCATCAATACATAATCAGCATTATAGTTCGGTTATGATTTTCATTCTTTATACCTTATTTGTAATTGATTAACAGCTATATTTCTACAAATCCTATAAAAGGCAATATGGAAAGAAGAGTTATGTTTTTTAACTCAATCTTAATTCATACAAGATTACACAAAACACTGACTTGGGCGTTGAAGTGCCTTTTGCAGGTGCCCACACTCCGTGTTCTTCCCCAACCGAGTATAATTCATCCAGCCTGAAGAATCCGAGATCATCTCAAGGTGGACAAGTGATACATAGAGGACGACTCAAGCTATACAAGAACAACCTTCATGAATGCTTCAAGAAAGAATATAATACACAAACCCCAAAAGTAGTAGGTGTTCAAACATGACAAAGTATACCTAAAGAATAAGTATATAAATGGCTTATGCAGTATGGTAGATAATTCTAGATACTACAACATATGCAAGTTTGCAGGATAGGTTTGAAAGCAATATGGAATAACTATATAGCTTTGGCCTTTCTATAGTTAGTTTATTGGATATAATTCTCGTGCCCAATAATGACTTTCAACAGCTACAATCAACTCAGTTATATTTGAAATTTTGCAGTTACCTAAAGAATCAATCATAATCCGTTAACTAAGCTACAAAACTTCAGCTATAAATTCAACACTCCGCTGAAAAACTCTATGAAAGTGTATTCAACTTACAATAAAAGGCTCACCGAAAGGCCCAAGGGAAAACGCCCTCAACAAAACAAAAGGGCTCAAGAAATGTATAGCACACAATGGCGATGAAGCAGAAGCATCACTGAAGAGAATATTGCATAAAGGAAGGTTATCCACCACGACAAAAACAAAGCAACTCCCTTGACTAATGTAGAGCTAGGAAGTAAATCACTCAATAATGGGAGGTTTGCAATAGAAGGAACATCAATTTGAGATAACCCAAGAAAGAGAAGTACCAGCACAGGTGGGCCAAGGAACTGCAAAACCACAAGGCACAAGTAGTGATTATGCAGAAACATCTTTGCCCTGCTATAATCCAAGTCAGGAACCTTACTAGCATGGAGCCTTTGGTACCAAGATAAAAGAGCTTCATTCAGATACATCTGAAGGCTTGGCCTTAATGCCACAATCTGCAACAAACTAGACCCAAACAAGCACCACCACCTAAAGTTCCCGAAATCAGAAGGTGAAAACCCCATGTTTCCCAACAATTTCTCTGCATTGCCAACTTCACTGCCACCCTTACTATTGTTATTGTTGAAGTTTGAGTTGTTCACGAAAATCTCAGCTAAAGGCTTAATCCAAATCAAAGCAGTAAATATAACAAACAGTTGGTTTGCATAAAGGATGGTGCGACCAAACCATCCACAAGTGATCATGGACAAATTGCAACGAATCTGATCAGTTCCAAGCCAAAAGGAACGTGCGATTCTAGCAGCAGGAATGAACAACACCAATGAAATGAATCCCATGAATGCAGCAAGGAGAACCTTCCAGAACCCATCAAGACCAGCAAAATGGAGGTCTAAAAGCAACGAAGAGGTGTGATCCAAACCCAAAATCCCCACAAAAATCCCGAAAACACCAAAAAGAACACTGAGCTGCTTCTCGGATCTCCTGGACGCGGATCTCTCGAAAGTGAGCCTCGCAAGCATCATGACCCACATGTAAAGGCTCAAACTTGACAACAGAATCGGAACGAAAGCACCACTCACGAAGAAGCCAGAATTGGTATCGGAACCCAAGTAAGAGTGAAGGAAGAGGGAAGAGAGGGTAACGAAGGAGACGGTGAACGCAACACAGTATTGATCGATGTAGAGGCGGGATTGAAGGTGAGCATGGTCGAGCCTGAGCCTGAAGATCTGGGCATTCTTCTCATCGAAATCGAGCTTGTCCTTATTCTTGGGCCGCTTTCTGAGGTCGGGAGCAGGGCCTTCGGGGGCGCTAGGGCGGCGAATGGCAGCACGAAGGCCGTTGGAGGTGGAGGGTTGGGCATCGGGGTGGATGTAGGTTTGGAGAGCGTAGAGGAAGAGAATTGGGAGCCTGAAGAATGCGATGAAGAACGCGAGGAAGAGGGAGAGCGAAGCGTGAAGGAGTGGGGCTTTGTACAATAACACCAACTGCACCATCATCCTCACCTGACTCCTCTCTGTTTCTGTGTCTCTCTGTGTGTTTCTGAGATCTTAAAGCTTTAACATTTTTTTTTAGGTGGAAAATATTTCATTTTTTACTTTAAAATTGTAAAAAGTAGAAACAACACTCACCCAAACCCCTTATATTTTCATCCGTTGCTCAATAAAACCTGCAATTGTTTATGATGCCATTGAAATATACTAAATTCCTGGTTTTAGATAGGGGTGTGCATGGGCCGGGTGAAACCGGGTTTGGTGTGATACAGACCCGACCCGAAATATATATCGGGCCTATTTTTAAGACCCGAACCCGACCCTAGACCCGATGAAATCTATACACTTTCGGGCCACGATTATACCGGGTAAAAACCGGGTGAAAACCGGGCCGTTAACATTATATTACCTTGATACCTTCTTGTAAGTTAGCATGTAAAAATATCCAAATTTCCAAGACTCCAATCATTATTTGACATGGTAAAATTCACTTAGAAATATATACTAAGAACCAACTCTTCTCTAAAATTAAAGCATAACCATAATCAATACTAATATTGCCTAATAACACCAAATATTTAAATCAATACAAATAACACAATATTATGCATTAGTCTAAAGTCTTATGCATTTTAAACATAAAATATTAACTTATAGTCTTATATATAATGACTAATAACACAAAATATTAAGGTTTACAACACTTAAATTTCACATAATAATAGCCATCATCCATCACTAATAACACAAAATATTAATTATATATGATGACCGGGCCACCGGGCCGATTTCGGGTGACCCGAGCTATGGCCCGGACCCGACCCGAAATTATGACCGGGTCTATTTTTGAGACCCATACCCGGCCCTAGACCCGATGAAATCACACCAAATTAGCCCCTAAAGTGTTCGGGACCGGGCCGAGTCTTCGAGTCGGGCCGGGCCATGCACACCCCTAGTTTTAGATTTAAAATTTATTATAGTCATCTTTGAAATCAAATTTTAGGCACTATATTCATTTTTAGATTTTTTAACATTGAGTAACAGTAAACTAATAGAATGAACTAGTTTTGATTTCTCATGCTAGATAAAAAATTAAATGACATTATTGTTTTATTTAGATGACAAAAACAAAAAAAAAATAAAATTATAAAATAATTTGTACATTATTTAAATTTTTTTTTTTTATTTTTATTTTATTTAAGTGCTAAAACAAAATAACATCGTTTAATAATTTATTTAGCATGGTAAATCAAAATTAGTTCAGCATTTTATTTACTAATTCAATGCTAAAAGAAATTTATGGTCTAATATGATACCCATAATTAGATCTCGAAAATTTGTATAATAAATTTTAAATTTAAAATACTTTTTTCATACTAAATGATAAAAACCATAAATCTAAAAGACCACTTTAAAATTTAGTAGATTGAGATATATAACCAACAACTTTATTATCATTATTAGCGATTCAATTATCAAATGGTGGTAACATTAATAATATTTATCAACTTACTATTTATATAAATTATTTTATACTTCTCAACAAAAGGAGATTCATAAGTTCTACAAAACTAATATGATTTAGACTTTATCGAAGACCTAATAATTCTCGGCTCAGAAGACATTCTATTTCTATTTTTTACTTCTAACATTTTATTTTTATAGGATTATTCTATCTTTTAAATATTTTAATTTGAGTGTTAAAATATCTTTAATTTTACGTATATATTTTAATATTTACTGACTTAAATGTCAAAGTATCTTTTATATGTACATCTCCAATTATTCTCCATTTGATTCTGACCGTAACCATTGAAGTTTTTTTAACAAAGAATTCTTCTGTTATATAACTCGAAGTCTTCATTTCACCCTGGTTATGTACTCTATGTAAAAACTTTCGAACTATGAATCACATCCTCGATGACTTATACGTTAAAAAAATATTATCAACTCGGAAATATGTATACAATTAACTAGTGTTAGTTTAAAATAAAGTAAAAAAAAAATATTAGTCTCCTAAAACTTTTTATAACAAAAATTAGTTATAAATTGATCATCAGTAAAATAATATAAATAAATATATAATAATTAATTTAGTAATTATATTGACATAATATTTTTGAAAAATCAAGTGTGAAAACAACGTGTGAAATATGCAATTTAGTCCTGAAACAATATCGATCATATCACATGTATGATATATGCAACCTCATGAAAATATCTCAATTCCTCAATAAGTTATTACTCTATCTATGTTTCATCGATCCATCTCACTACCACAGAATCTTATCGTAAAAATCTTACCCACCCCAACTATAGTAAAATATCTTAGCCCTTGCTCTTTTTGTTTCAAAAGCCATTTTTAAGACAAGAAATGAATGTAGCATTGACTATGTAATGCCAAAAATATATCTATATCTAATTTGGACAACCAAAAGTGTGACGCCTTTTTAAGTTTTAATCACAACTGAAGAAAAAACATTTTTCCTAAAATTATATATATTTTTCTTTCATTAATGTATTTTCTTTTTCTATCACCACTATTTACGATTCTTATTTCATTGTTTCTTTTTCTACGATAGAGATAGATGGGACCCAAAATAAAACAACAAGTTTAAATATAGAATTTAATTAAAATATATACACTAATTGCATATAAGATTGGTCTGCATTGCTATTATTCGGATAAATTTCAAATTTTAAATGATTTTTCAAATAAAAACTTAACAGAAAAGTCACTTTAATAGTTAATACAAACTTATTTTCATCAACATAGTGAAATTAATTTATTATTGGAAAATCACATTATATTACTTTACCATCTTCTCATCAATATAGAGTCATAAATTGCTTTTTACCTATAATAATAAGAAAAAGACAACCCTTAAATCACCCAAAAAAACAAAGGAGTTCAAATATAAATAAATATTATCTCTTCGGAACAAGATAAGCATGGAAAATAAGTTACAAAAGAAGATAGAAAGAATTGTTAACAGCTAGTATAGCCCACCAATAATGCAAAGGGGGGAAAAAAGGCTTCATCTGTGTTTCTTTGCCGGCGGGAGCAGGAACAGGAGCGATGGAAGATGGTACTAAACAATGAAGATTACTTAACTCAATGTTTATGATGCTCACCAACAAAAGCAGTATCTTCTGCTCCTCCATTTTCTATTTCTGGGACCACCTGTGGGGACATAATTCCAAATTATTTCACCATAATCAAACCCCACAATGTCATCAATTATCATAGTCACCTTCCCCCGCATCAATTTATATTTTAAATAAAAAATATTTGATAACAAAAAAAAATTTAGTTAAAAATTTGTTTTTAATAAATCTTCAATAAGATAAATTTTGTCTTTTTTTTTTTTGTTTTCCTACCGTTTTAAATTTTTTAGATTGATTTAATTTGTATACACATTTTATATGTTGACATTCATATCGAATGTATGTTAATGTTATCACATACAGATACGTTTTATCTCTTAATATAAACTGTATGTATTTGGATTTCGAGTACGTGCAGTGGTTGTTGGTGCACAAGCAATTAATTTTCTAACCATATGATATGCGTGCATACGAGGAGTGCGGAAAGTAATTTTTGTAATTTGTAGCCATTGAATAGCTATTAATGATGTTTTTAATGGTGTAAGATTTCATTCAATGGTATAGAATTACTCACTTCATATTAGCTAGAATTTGATAAAGTTGTTCGCCCTAGATTTTTTCGCGTGCATATATATAGGGTGTAATTAAGAAATTAATTAATTAAAGACATGCCTGCTCCTCCATTGATGAAATCCGTAGTTGCGATGATCTCCTTCTCCTTCTCATGGATCTTCTTTTCTCCGTTCTGGATCGGGGACCTATCAATAACGAATCTGTCACGTGAAAGGAAAGGAAATAAAATAAGATAAGGTTATATATTGAATGAAAATTCAAAGTAAAGTACATATATAGATGAGATATTTCTTTCATATAATATAATATTAAAGGAAAATGAAAAAGGCAAAGAAAATATCTGAGTGGTATATTCGATATTTTCCATGATAGATGGATGGATGAGAGTGTGATTTTACGTGCTGTTTGATTTAGGTCAAGTCAAAGTGAGTCCAATAATACCCTACCTGACGGTGATGAGGCTTCATGCTTCTTCTTCATCTTGCTGTTGCGGCTTCCTTCCGAGTCCAAGGTGGATTCCGACGAGTCCGGGAGGTGGCGGTCCAGCCGGAGTAGCTGCCATCTGCCGGAGTAGTAGTCCCCTCCGTTGCGGTGGAGCATTGTGCGGACGAAGGAGGCTTCCATGGTGTTGAGGAAGTGCACGTGCCTCTCCTCCGTCCAAAACGGCGCCGTTTCACCCTTGGCCACCTGCACCATTGATTCCATTCTCGATCGACGGTGCTAATTGGTTTTTGTTAGAGAGAAGGGAGAAGAAGCGTGAAAGAGAGAGAGAGAGAGAGGAAATCAGGAAAGTGTGGTAAAAATTTAGAAAGAAGAGGTGAGGAGCCACACTATATGTATAATGTATAAAAGGTTCTTTATTCTTTATTACCAAAACATGTACAAAAAAAATATCATGATACTTTGTGTTTATTTAATCTATATTATTGCTCAAATAATGATCTATGCTCTTAAATACCATTTCGTGCAAACGACAACTTTGATTACCTGTCAGGAAAGAGAGAGTGAGAGAGGAGATAATGTAAGCTTAATTAATAAGTTTATGGAAGGGGTTGGTAATTCTTTTGGATTTTTTAAATTAAACTTCGATTAGTACGTAAAATCGTCTGTTTAAGATAAAGTAAGCCAGCTACTATCAACAGTACGTAGCACATATGATAATGACAAGGCGGAGATATATAATCTAGGATATATATCTTCAAATGATAATATCCAGTAGTCATGATAGTTGCTTCACTTTTAATATATATATATATAAGAGATTATATTAAGCAATAAATATGGATGAACTTCTAAATATTTAGTCATTAATGCACCGAAAATATGTTCATTATGATTTATCCAAACATTGATTAAAAGAGAAGGTAATATATAGTGTAAAAAATGTGAAAATCTCAAAATGGCATCTCTCTTAACTAATAATAGAACACATTTTCATATGATGAAAATCAAAATCATGTGTTTAGTTTTTCACTTTTATAAAATTAATTGAATCCGAATTTATTTTATTAACGTAAAATAATTTATATTTTTAGTAGCTTATTAAAAGTATTTCTAATAAATTTTGTTAAAAAAATACTTCTCCTAACAAATTGATTCTGACTAACAAAAATAAGTGCAAAACAAACACTAGTTTACATATTCAACAATTATCTAATACTATTTCCTATAATTCATAGTATTTATCATTTTAGTTATTTACACGCAAATTAGAGTATATCTAATTGAACCAGCTAGTGTTATTAGTTGCTTCTAATAAAGAAATCTGAAAAGTCAAAAGACACACCATACACTATAATCCTAGTATATTATTGCATTATACTTCAATTGAACCGTCAATAATGTATTTTTATGATTTATTGATGGAAGAATTACTACTAATATATAGAGAAGAGCGAGAAGCAGTGGAAAGGGAGAGATTCTTGAGTTAAGCTTTTTGTCTACGTAAAGAAATTTCTATGGAGGGCGAATAGGAGGGGAATATCGTTCAAAATATCTTGAGACTTACGAATCTTGACTATGATTTTAAAAGTGACAATTTATTTATTTATTTTCTGTATAAATTTGTGTAAGGAATCATTATTTTAGAATGTCATATGAAGTATAACCGAGCTGTGCTATGGAGCCATCGTTTTTTGGCACCCTACCAAATATTTGTTTATTTATTTTGTCAAAAGAAACCAAAAGTCGTTCGAAGAATTCATGGCCTCTATATACTGCCTATTATGTGGCATTTGAGAGAAAAAATAGAACTATTTTCACCGTAAAATGGTTGATGAGTAGTTTGGGTAAAAGAACTTAATAAAATATCTTACTCATGGTGCGTACTTAGCTGCTTAATTGATATCAAGAACCTTATAGAACAGTGGGTACATTTATTTCGGGTGAGCAGATGAAGATATGACCCAAATAGTGACACGGACATGACACATTGACACTTAAATTCACTCAAGATTAGTGTGACGAGATCGAACGGCTTCAGGGGTCTGATCCAACGCCTCTCGAAGCTTGTAAACAACCATCTCGAACACCACAAAAAGAGCCCCTTCGTACAAACTCCCCATCGGAAGCAACTCATTCCCCTCACCCTCTTCATCATCCGCCATCGTCTGCGCTGCCACGTAAGCCACCGCATTCGCGTGTCTCACGCACGACCCCCTCTCCGGCTGGGCCGTCAGCAGGAGGACCCTCCCGCCGTTGGATCGGGCCACGCTGCATATGGCCTCCACGGTGGAGAACCCCCCGGGGCCGGCGGAAGCCACCAACAGGTCGCCGGTAGCGATGGGGGGAGTGGTCATGTCGAACACAAGGTGGGCCTGTAGGCCCAGGTGAGCCAGGCGCATGCAGAGGGCCTTCAGCATGAGGCCCTCGCGGCCCACTCCGTAGAGGAAAACACGGGCTTTTCGAGAGGCTACGGCGGTGAGCTCGTTGACCAAGACGTCAAGCGGGGGCGGGTACGGGTGGGTGGGCTTTGAGAATATGGATGCTATTTGGCTGCAGATTTCTGCGGCCATTGAACCTGCTTCATCCGACCTAGATTGAGCAGATTTCATGCTTATTCTTCTTCGCGGACCTATTGCGCCTAGAACCGAGAGTTTCTGCTCTCTATTTCTATCCTTAATGAATCTTAACTCTTAAAATATTGTTTTTTTAAATATGATATTTGAATAGATAATATTGGCAAAAATTTTGTTCCACATAAAAAAGCACGGATGGGAAAATGACATTGTACCACCCCATAATGTCTTATTAAGCCAAACATAGCACTAAAATGATGCCAAGATGGATAAATATGATGACCTCCTACATCCGGAGACTGGAGACAAAAACGTGCATGTGAACAAGCTAAGCTAAACCTGATGCCAAAATTCATTCATCAAAGCAACTTACCTCAATCTTTACTTCTTAAAGAAGCCAATCGGAGTCGGATCAACTAAATAATACCTTAAAGAAATCTTATTGCAGTAATGCTTCCTAGTGAGTAGTGAGTCATACAGGAGTATGTACGGATGATGCAATTTTAGTCTTTGGATAAATAATATAGTGTGTAGTGATCCCACAAAAAGAAAAATAAAAGATAAACAGACAGGATCGGCATGTGGAAAAGGATGAACTATTTACACACAAATGACACAAGGAATACAGTGAAATCGTTCTGTTATGTCCTGCCCACAGAATGAAATGAATAACGAAACCAGAGAGTGGGTTTTATTTGTTGATCACTGTGTAAGAAACATTAGTTTGAGGCATTGAATGGGCAATCTTTTCCTTTACCCGGTGATGTCACAGTCCCTTCAGCTAGCACTCACTGCAGATTTGTCACTGCTCCCCTTCCCCTTGGTTAGCTCGGCATTGTTATCCTCGTCACTTTCGTCCTCTACAAGAGAAGCCTTCTGCCTCAGCTCTTTAACTTTCAGGAATTCATCATAGTGGGCCTTTCTCTGCTCTTTAAAACTCAAATTCTTATCTGTTTCAGAATCCCAGCCAAGGGAAAAAAAATTTCAGGTTACAATAGATAAAGTAATCAATCAGTTAAAACACACACACACACACACATATAGCCCAGAGGGGATCAAGAAATGAAATGCCCAAAAGAAGCTCTTGGTAAGGGTCAAATGCACCAACTTGTAATCAAGCATTTCTTATAGCTGTCTTTGCAACAAAGTTAAATTAAAATAAAATATTGGTGATAAATATGATGTCCAGTAACATACAATTCTTGATTTACCGAAGTTTTGAAATTGGATACAGCAACTAGCAGCTTGCTATGCTTGTGCAGTGCCAGCCACATCTATTACATGTCGTAATTGATTATACATATTAAGGTGATAGGGTAAACTATAGAAAGATTTGAATTATTTGGATTGGAAATTGAATATCAATACGGAATCTCACTAATAAAAAGCACAAGCAGATAGAAAAAGTGATGGTTGCAATAAAATGGATAGAAGGTTCATATCTTTGTCACAACAAATGAAGATTTAATATTACCATCATCATCTTGTTCCATTGCTTCTGCCTCATCCTCTGACGACGTCCAGCCATCAGACTCCTTTGTGCCTTTTCTGCTACCAGAAGCCGCATCATCAAAGGCTGATACGGCATTTGTTTCACAATGTTCACCATCAACACATTCCTCAAAGCTTCCTCTTATGGGAGATGGAGAATCTAAAAGATTTGGTTGTTCATATCAAATGTAGCCGCACATAAGTGACTTTTAATCTAGACTGAGACATGCTTGAGATAACATTAAAACCACCAAAAAAAATTTAGGATCCATTTCAAACTTCCTTAACAGTTAGTTATGTTTTTAGAATAACAGATGCAATATTAAAGTAGAAGAATATTTCTTCTCTAATATCAAACAGTTCGATTCATGTAACTAACCCCACATAGTGGGACAAGACGTTGTTGTTGTAATATCAAACGGTTTAACCAATTCTGCTATGCAAGAAAGTGATAAAGAAAATGCAAAATTTTAACAGTGTTCTTTCCATGCCTTCATCATCAATCATAGGGTGATACGGAGTCTTCGGCTCAGTAATTTTCTGCCTCACGGGTTTGGTTGATTCAATTTCTACAATGTTAGCCTCATCCCATCTTACACGTGATCTGCAATGTGATAACAAATGAAATATTCAAGATATTCAGACTTAGCCATTCATTCCACATGAACAGAATTCTTAGCTCACCAGATACACAAATTACAGTAATCCAAAGAATTCAACTTAAATTTCATTTCCCACATTAAATAAGAAAATTAACGAAAAAGGAAGATTGGTAGTAGTACTTCATTTTGGTAGATGAATGGGTTCTTCAAACGCCAAATGCATGCAGTTATTCCCCGAAGTGAACTGGTAAACCCGAAGAACAAAAACCAGTTTATATGTTAATACCCTGACATTCAAAAACACAAACTTTGACGAGATAAAATAACGTAAAATAAAGAGAGAGCATGCAGAAGCAATGAAGAAATAACACCCTGGACAAGTTAAAGAATGTCCACAACCACTACAAACATATAAACACTGATTATTTGATCTTGCAGCAGCAAATGGTGAACACATGGAAACCCAACCATACCAAAAACTATGAGGCCAAGTCTGATCACCTAACTTGGATAATTACTTCTACGAGGAACAACAGTGTGAATGTATATAGACATAAAGATGAAATATATGAACTGGATCAATTATATCATATATATAAAAAGAAAGCTAAATAACAAACTGGCAGTGAATATTAGTGAAACGAATACAAGAAAATTAGATTGACAAGTTGATGTGCAAACAGAAACCGAAGGGTGAAGAAAACCAGACATAAATTGAGAGCTGCTACTACAATGGAAGTATAAATGATTTACAAGTTTCTACTACTCTACTGTGGCAGCCATAGTGGTTAAAAGAAAATACAGCCTTTGACAATGCAACACTCTTATATATGAAACTTTTACTATTCTCAAGATCTTAGTCCAAGATGAAGTTGGAAAACTACACTACCATCAATTTATAATATCTTGCATTCATAATATCTCAAACAAACTCTTCCAGGTAAGAAACGCAGTTAATAGCCATTCTAACAGAATTCAATACCAAAACATTACCAAGGCAAAACACTAGACATCATATCCCATGCTGGCAAAAAGGATTACATTTCATGAGGGTAATATACAGTCCAACCCTAAAGGGCAAACCTTTGGGGTAGTGCACAGTTCATTGATAAGATGCTTGCATTTCACAAAATTAAAGAGCGAGAAAACAAAATATTATCACATAAATCACAAAGCAATTGAATAACACAGAAATGCAGAATATCCCAATGAAACATGAAACTGTGGCAAGAATGAACAAGAAAAAGCATGCAAGCATATTCAAACAAGCCAATTCCATTTCAATTTGCAGGGCGCCGCACAATGGTAAAATTCCATAATCATGAGTCCAGTTAACATAATAAGCAAATGGCAATTGCTTCATTGTCGAAACAAGTACGGTGTTAGGCACCGATTTAACACATTTGAATGATTACCCTAATCACGATCTAGCTTACAGAAAAAGTAGGAAAAGACAAAGCAACATAAAGAGGGAAAAATCAATTGTAGATCGGGCGGAGATAAAACCTCACTTAGAAGTTTGGTTGAATAAAATCTGAGGATCAAGTAGAGAGCATCCCCAGACAGCGGCTAAAATGATAAAGGCAAAACATGAAGTAGCATTTTTTCTCGCATTTTCTCGGGAAACAAACTGCTGGAGAGAGAGAGAGAGAAAAGTTTTTAGTTTTTAGTTTTACCTGAAAATTGAAATTGCGGGGATTAGGTGGAACCACTTCCTTTGCACATGCCAATAAAAGTATAAAACAGTTGTCATATTAGTTACAAAAATAATTACATAAGGCTAATTTTTTAGGAATTATCATATAGATCTATATAAAAAGAGAATTATCAATTATTAAATTTTTTAAAATGATAAGAATTAAAAAAGTGAATCAATAATGTATTCAATTCAATCCACTAATAATTATAAGATGAGAACTCATGTGCAGTCGACTTTATCTAAAGTTGATAACTGACTGCTGTTGAATAAAAATTTAGTCAAATCAATCAAATTATCTAACAATTTTCAATTATCAACTTTACATAAAATCTAAAGAATTTGAGTTTCCACCTAATTATAAACAAAATGTATGAAATATATACGCCTGAGAATATCAAATAATATTTATTATATTTTTTTCATCTAATAGTCTTATATTTACACTTTTTTTTATTAAAAACATAGCAGTTCTCAAAAATAAAATTTGCTTGATGAGAAAGAAATGACAGCCGTGTTAACTAAATTAAATTGGTTTTGTTTTGTATTCCATGAAAAGCGAAAGTGCGGCGTTCAGTTCAGCATGCATTTTGATATAAATATGACAACTACTTCCTTCCTTCCTTCGTTCCTACTTCCCTGATCCTATGAAATTGGTCAAAAACCCAAACACAACAAACTTGAATAAAAAAGAAAGGAGCTATGCTTGAATCCAAATTCAAACCTAAACCATTACACTTGCAATTCTTGCTCATGCTCATTCTCATTCTCCATCAGCATGGCAATGGCACAGAGGCACAGTCCCCGCTCCAGCCGATGAAACCGCTTTCCTCCAACGACAACCCCTGGGACCCTTCAACCTTCCTCTTCATCGCCACCATCCTCGGAACCTTCATATTCCTCGCCGCGTTCGTAGCCTTCCTCCGCCGCTGCACAGAGCCATACTTTACTCAACAACAGAGCAATATCACACACTTGCCCTGTTCCTGCTGCAACGGCGGCATCAGCCCCGACATCCTCGAAACCTTCCCCATCGTGTTCTATTCCAGCATCAAGGACCTCAGAATCCGCAAAGAAGCTCCGCTAGAGTGTGCCGTCTGCCTCACCGAGTTCACCGGCAACGACACTCTTCGGTTGCTTCCACACTGCAACCACGTGTTCCACCCTCCCTGCATCGACGCCTGGCTCTCTTCCCACGTCACCTGCCCCGTTTGCCGCGCCAATCTCAACCAATATCCCTCCCAAGTCGCCATTTCGGTGATAACACAATTGAGCGGCGAGGGAGAAGAAGAACACGAAGAAGACGGTTCTGGAAACAGAGCAGAACAGAGCGTGGGTGGCGAGAGCATAATTGAGGGGAGCCCGTTGGCGCGTGACGCGAGTGAGGGACAGCGGAACAACGAAGAAGATAAAGGGATGCCGGAAAGAGCGGCAAAAGGGAAGCTTGGTGGGAAGGGGAGGGTTCTGAAGAGGTCGAATACGACGGGGCACTCGGTGGTGGAGGCAGGAGAGTGTATGGAGAGGTATACGCTGAGGTTGCCGGAGGATGTGAGGAGGTACATTATGGTGAACCATGGGGTGATGATGACGCAGCGTTCGGCGAGCTACAACGCGGCGGAGTGTTCGAAGAAAGGATTGTGTTGGAGTGACACGGAAGGAGGTAGCAGCAGAGGTAAGAAGGGTCAGAGCTCTGTTAGAGGGAAGGGAAGAGTATGGAAGAATAATGGAGGGCAGTGAGTAGTGAGAGTATCAATTTCTGCTCATGCTGCTCTCTCTGTGAACACCCATGGTAGCCACATTATGAATCAACTATGTTTTTTTTAAGAAAAGTATAGATAGAGAATGAAAATATAAAGAATGAATATATTGGATGTTCATTTGTGTGCAGATAGTTATTCTAATATTAATATTTAAGTGAGTAATTTAAAAGTATAGTGTGTTTTGATTTGATTAGTGGTTGTTCATATTGTGCAAAAAAAATTATTGGTTACTTATATAATTTTTTTTTATTATTTTAATTTTTTTAGTCGAATCATATATTTTTTGTTTTTGGATATATTCGCTTTTAATAGCTTACTGATATTGAACGGTAGCAATTAGCAAACATGTACAAATATGAATGCCAGAAAAGATAAGAGAAAGCAATATATATCTTTTTGTTCCATTTGTGGAAATGTTTACGGTGCACTATTTTCTGGATTTAATTTGTAGACATTATTGGCCTACAAAAATCTTCGCTAATCCCTTAATTTAACTTGATTAAGGTGCGATTAATGTAAGATTTGAGTTGCTATAATAACATTTTTTGGATAAAATTTGATGGGTGGTTTAGTTTGGAATAGAAAAGAATAAAGAAAAATTATTTACATTAGTAAGAATGTTTAACGCTGAAAATTTAAGTAAAGATACAATTATGTGAAGTTATAAAATTAGATAGTTAAATTTAGTTAAATAATGACAGATTTGATTACATTTTTATTTAATAATTTTGACGTATTTTTAGGGTTAAGTATGGTTCGGTTTGGTTTGAATTTGTATTTTTTTATATATGTATCCGAACCAAACCAAACCGATTAAGAACGGATTGGTTCGATTCGGATAATTGGATACCAGAAATTCATAAAAAAAAACAAAATTTTTATCTTAAAAATTCAACAAGTACAATAAAATAAGGGTGTTCGCGGTGCGGTTTGGTTCGGTTTTAAGGGAAAAAGTCATCCGATCCGAACGCTTAATTTATATGCGGTGCGGTTTGGATTGAATGAAATTTTTTTGGAAATCCGATCCGATCCAATTCGATTACAAGTGGTTTAGATCGGTTTGGATTTACGGTTTTTAAAATAAAAAATTTAAATACATATAACAAGTCTCAACATCAAATTTTAAATAATCAACAATGACATAACAAGTCTTAACAATATCTTAAAAAGCCAACGATAACATAACAATAGAAATAAAATTATAGGTTAGTTAAAATAAATAAATAAATAACATTTTCAACATAAAATATTTATTAAATAATAATAATACATGAATAATAGAAAAATGTATAACAAATTGAACATGTTATAAGTATAATTGTAAACATAATAATAAAATATTAATATTATGGCACATTGTGCGGTTTGGATTGGATTGGAATGGTTATGAAAAGTAGATCCGAAATCCAATCCAATCCAGTGGTTTATAAAAAATAAAATCCAATCAAATCCGAATTAGTGCGGTTTTAATCGGTTTTCGGTTTGGATCGGATTAGATGAGCGGTTTAATTTGGATCGGTTTGGATTTGAACACCCCTACAATAAAACATATAACATCAATAGAAATAATCCAAACATGTTAAACATCAAATACATTAAAAACTAAACTCATTAAAATCTAAACATATTAAAAATGAATATTAATGGAAAAGCCATATATATATTTTTTATTTTTTTATTTAATTATTATATGATTGGGTTCACGGGTTGCTTCGGGTTCCGCACCCCCAAAACCAATACCCGAACCAATCACTAATAAAATTATCGGTTTGGTTCGGGTTGAACCCGATTACCCGTTGATTTCAGAACCAATTTAATTGGTTTGATTCGGATTCGAACGGATAATCGGGTACCCGCTATCCGTGCTCACCCCTACATATTTTAAGTATAAAATCTTTTTATATGGCAAATTAGCAGTGCAATTAGGTATTTTTAAACATAAAGCAAATAAATCTTTAAAAAAACTAACTAAAAGCTGAAAATAAAATGACAACTAACATTATTATAAAAATTGGTGGAAACTTAAGTGCAGTCGACTTCACGTGAAATTGATACCTGAGAGCCATTAGATTAAATGTTATCAACTTCTCCTGGAGTCGACCTCACCTGAATTTTTATCATGAAAATTATTTTGACACAAAAATGTTTGGTGTATTTTACTTTTCGCGGGAGACTACGAGATCCAGAAGGTTCGAGTGATGTTCAAAGTTGCAATCAAGTGAGTATTATATGTCATAATGAAGGGAGCATGTATCTTCTTGCAGATTGTAGTAGAATTATAAATGCATCAAACAAACAGAAAATGAGTGTCCCATGTATATACGTGGTTGCAATTTCGCAATGTGGATAAGGTGAATTGACCACGTGCTTATCTCATTGAGAATGACAGGGAGCAATGCATGCCATGTTGCTTCATTTGAAGAATAGAAACACTAACAAATACCATTTCATGGCGTAACAAAGTGGTTATCGTGCTGCAAGGCCGATACGTGGGTCAAGAAGACGGCGAAGAAGTTGCACGTGAAGGTGTTGGTTAAGATGGTTAACTTCCAAGATGTGATGTCCCTACATGCTTTACATGGATTTGAAGGACAAGAAGGTTGCGGTGCTAAAGGAGACCAAGAAGAGGCTCGAGAAGAAGTTCAAGACTGGCAAAAATCTTTGGTTCTTTACCAAGTTCAGATTCTAAGCATTTCGAAAAACAGTGTCGTTTTCATTTTAGTTTTCTTTGAAAATTTTTTGCTATTACTTTTGGGATTTTTTGTGTTGTGAGTTTATTCACGATAATAATTTTGTTTGGATTTTAATAGTTTCAGTTTTGAGATTATATTTTTCAAGTAAATATATGGTTGTTGAATCTATTTGTCTTAAATATTTAATTTAGTTTAATCAGAAAAAAATAACTTAATAATAAATAGAGTAATTTTAGCACCAAATTAAAGAGAAGAAGAAGAATTAGGATTATATAATGAAAAATAGATCAAATTGGGTCTAATTGTAGTCTAGCTATATTAATTATTCATTGCACACTCTAATATGGTACAGAAGAGCCACATCATAAGAATTGAGTCACCACCAAAAAGAAGTCCAAGGACTATTATGGTATTCGAAACTCAATCTAAAAGATCATTATAATAAAATTGGAAATTCTCAGGACCAGCAAATATATTAAGATTTAACCATCATTCAGCCAGTATGCATTTTTATGCTGATATTTTTTTTTGTGTATTTGTTTTCTATTTGTTAAGTTTGCATCCATTTTTATTAACATGTTTATGCTGGTTGTTTGCTAGCCCAAAAGTTAAAAAACTGCTGACTCCCTAGCAGTGCTCTAATAAAATTTTAAGAACTAAGTTAGATAATTATGTGAATCTCAAAAACTATTACTAGAATTTACTTCATAGCATTACAAAGGTGAAAGGTCTAGGTAGAAGTAGAACCTCCTAGTTTTATTTAATTGTTTATTATATGTAGAATTAGTTAAAGAATACCATAATAGCTCTAGTTAAAAGTAAGGCAAATCCTTGAATTAAATGATGTTTTTTTTCTATTAGTTGTTTATAGTATTTTTTAGTCTAAGAAATTAATAATTAATTTGTTGTGGATTAAAACTTTATTTGAGAGTTTATCATTGACCAATAAATTGCAATATGCATAAAATCGAAATTAGTGTGGGTTTTATTGTTTTTCCAGTGGGTTTTTTTTGTCAGGATTGGTGTGGGTCTTAACCTTTGTTTTCCAAGTGCAAAAAAAAGAACGTTTTGTTTTTATTAACCCTATAGGATGTAGTTAGGGTTTTTACTTCAAAAAGTCCCACCATTATCCAATGAAGAAGAATATTCCGCTTGCCAAAAGGACTTCCTAACGTAGTTAATAAACATATAAGACACACAAGGTCTGTCTAAAAGGACCAAAAAAAAAAAAACTTAGGAAGCTCAATCCAAAAAAAAAGCTCAAGAAGTTGCTATTACTAGTATGAAGTTCCAAAGACCACTTTAATAGTGCTTAAAAAGTCAATATTGTGGTGAATAAACTATCATGACCAAAATTACATGCGATCCCATCCGGTTGCACTTTGATTTCTATATATTCATTCAATTCCCTAAAAGCTGTACTTGTGTTTGGTCAACGATCAAAATGCAACATTCTGATGAGTTCAAGATATAATAATAATAGCACTAGTACTAATTCCCATGCTAATTAGCTATCTTCCTTTATGATTCCTAGGGGATCGGTCAAACTAAATCTCTATAGAACTGATGAGATTTTAGGGTGTAAAATTCTGTGGTCACTGATGATCAAACTAGGGTGAATTGAATAGAGCATCATATAAGAATATAAACACTGTATCATATACATTCTTCTAGGGAAAAAAAATGAAATATCATATGATCACATGATAGAAACACACATCAAGACAAATGGCTTAATCCAAAAACAAATTAAAGGAGTACTTGCAAACTTTATTCCCTTTTTTCTAGTTATCTATTATCTGCATAATCCATAACCAGCTTCACCTACCTTGCCCTACATATATATGCCATAAAAATTGACAACAAAAAGTAATTATATTAATGGGTAAAATATATTTTTTGTCTCTGAAGTTTAGCAAAAATTTTAAAAATACCCTTAAGTTTTATTTTGTTTTAATTTTGTCCTAGAAGTTTTCGATTTGCATCAAATATACCCTTAACGGCTAAATTCTCAAAAAAATTAAGACAAATCTAACAATAATGCATGAAAACTATGCTTGATTTGCTTGTGTTGAGGGTTGTTCTTATGAAATTGTTGTTGAATTGGTCTTAAATTTTTTGAAAAATTAGCAGTTCGGGGTATATTTGATGCAAATCGAAAACTTTTAGGACAAAATAAAACTTAGAGGTATTTTTGAAACTTTTGTCAAACTTCAGACAAAAAATATACTTTACCCTATATTAAATAACACTACACATATATATATGTACCCCAAAATCTAGAAAGGAAATAATAAAGATGACTAACTCTTAATTTATGTATGCATAAGGGATCCAGGAGGATCAATTATGAAGACGGTTTGGTCCTGAAGGAACCAGCCGGTGTGAAACTGCATGAATTTGCTTCTTGTTCTTGGACTTGGAATTCAAAGAGGAAAGAATAGCAGAATAACTTTGCATAAACATGGAGGAATGCTTTTTCTCTTCTGCTCTCCTATTCCAATCAACATGATGATCATTGATTAAACGAGAGGTTGATCCTTGCAACAATATAGACAGCACAAATATGATGAGAAGCAGAAAAAGGATTGAACGTCTTGGAACTCCCATCATAACCCTGGTCTGAAAAGGAGAGACTATAGAATGAAGAAATTTATTATTATTGCTTCTAAGAATACTTGAATGAAGCCTAAGGCAAGCTGGCGAGTCTATAATAATAAGTAAGCAATATAGACATATTAATTACAAGGTGTGAATTCATGAATAAAATAGTTTTCAATCGTTGAGAAAGATGATTTGTTGCTAAGCACATTATGCGACTCACGCACGTATGCCAAATGCCAGAGGTTGACTTTGCTCAAACCAGACAAGTGGCTACGTAATTAAGTGATAGAAGAAATTATTATTAGTTTCTTAATTATGAAACACTCAGATGGATTTTCTGTGCATGTTGGTAAATAAAGAATATTTCATATGCTTCTCACCATTATTGTTAGGGATATAAGTATAATTTGTCAATAATTTTCTGTGAGAGAGAATTTTATTTGAAAATAAGGCGTCAATTGACCTCACAAGTTTGTTTTCAAACTAAGCAATATGTAATCAATAGGAAATTATGCCAACCCATTAAATATTATACGAGTTTAATTTTGATGGACTGACTTACTCAGTTGTGCAATCATAACTGTTCTTTTAGATTATTTATGCTGTCAATGTAAAACAGTTTTACATATTGCATCAAAATTAATTTTTTATTATATATGAAAAAACTCCATTTCATCAATTGATCTCATAATGATAAGTTTCCTTTCAATATTCAACTGTGCCTAGCTAGCTATTAGGATTACCATGCCAAATTTCAATGCGTACTAAACAAGAAAATGAGATAGGCTTAAGATTCTTAAATAGTGATAAATCTAACCCGGTACCACCACCAAGAGAAGTCTGCTTGGTGCAGGCTGCTTCTTAAAATAAAATGAGTGACATAAATGCTGATTCAAGAATGGGAACAAAAGTTGATGAATTTTTTTTACTTATTGAATACATTATATTCCACGGACAAATCCACACGCAATTTCGATTGACCGAATCAAACTCTTAATTGAATAAAATAGTTTACTTGACTTTACGGCTAGACAAGGTTATAATAAAAAAGGTTAATTCCGAATGTCCCTGTCTCCCTCTATTTTAGCATTGCAGAAAACTGAAACCAAACAAGTCCATTACTGGATATTCCCAAAAGAGAACTCCGTAGGCAGTGCAAAGATTTAACAAGGAATCAGGTAGAGTGTAGACTGTGGGGTAGTTCTAACTATTGGAGCATCTAATCCACTCAAAGAAAGATGAGTAAAAATGACATTCACATCATCCAAGGCATCACAGCATCCCCTCTCAATTATCAAATCACATCAGTTACTTGGAACTTCCATCAAGCAGTTTTCAAGTAAAAGAAGCAATGCAAAGTTCATCACAGATACTTCTAAGTTCTAACCCTTCGTTTATTCTTGCCATCGTATCAAATATTAATACAGAAAGACCACTACTTGGCCCAAGATATGCTCCCAAATGTTATTGATCTGTTGCTGTTAACTAATATACATATTATGGAGGAAAAAGAAAGATATCACTCAAACTTATCACTAGTAATTCCTTACTTATTGATCTTAGACTTAACATTCCAACAAAGCATGAATAGCATAGCACAAAAAGTAAACCAGTCTCATATTTTCTAAGGCTTCTCAGCAACCCCTTTTCCATTTACTCATCTTTATGAGCATCAACATGAGAGGGAGTTTCAGAGTGGGCAGCTTCAGTAGGCTTAGAATCAACATCCAAATCCCGTGCAGTTTGTTTGATGGTACCGACCTTAACATACTTGGTCATAAACTTGTATTCCCAGTCTTGTAAGGCTTCAATCTCGAAAGGGCCAAGCCCAGAAATATCCCCAGTGAGGTCTTTGTCTTCAAAAGACATCTTAGCGAGAGCTCTGCTGGCATCCTTGCCTGCAAAAAGAGCATAGGGTCCACCGGGTCCGTAAAACATCCTGCAATCCAAAAACAGGGATTAAACTAGGTTTGACCAAAGGTCAACTCACAATTTCAGAGTTGAAGAAAAAAGAAAGGTACCTGCTTTGGGAGACATCATAGATCTGACCTTTGATGGCCATGAGAAGGGGCTTCTCGGGATCGGTGCCATCGTAGGCCTTGAGCTCCTCCTCAGTTACCTCACCAATCTGGACTGGCGGCTTCAGAGGTGGCATCTGCTCCTCTTCCATATCCCTCTCCCCGTGGCGCCGATAGTCCTCGTATGCTGGCGACCCGAACATCACCGAAACCACGTAGTAAACGGCAAAGAGGAGCGCCACCAGCGTGAAGAAAGTGGCCGGAGCTAGGCCTGTGTAGGCCACGATGGCCTCCTTCACCGTCTCCCATATTTGCTGCACTTCCATGCCTCCTTCTTCTCTCTCTTCTCACTTCTACAGACCCAACCACAGACCAGAGCGATTATTTTTGTTTTTGCCTTTTTATAATAAAATAATACAAAATCAAATATTAGTACTATTATTAACTATTGAGTCCTGCTACAAACATTTTTTTTAACCAACTCTAACTAAATTTACATAAGTCTAACAAAAAAATTATGCGCATAGGATCATTTGTTTTTTTTGCTTTTTCGCATGGTTTAAGTTCATGCATTTTTGTTAGATAATACAAAAATTTATTGATATAAAATTTTACTCATATAATATAAAATTTTTTACACAATACACAAATTTGTATCGCAAATAAAATTTGTTAGTTAGATAAATTAATGTTCTGAATATGTAGTTTCTTAAAAAATTTTATATTGTGCAAAAATTTCTATAATGTAAGTAAAAAATTTTTATTATACACTAAAATTTTTATGCTGTGTGTATATTATTAGTTGAGTATCAATGTTTTAGTTACGTAGAGTTTTTAAAAAAAATTTGTATTATGCACTAAATTTTATGTGTTGTGTACAAAAATTTATGTGATATACATATTTTGTTGGTTGAGTGTCAATATTTTAAACATGTAATTTTTAAAATTTTTTGTGTTGTACATCAATATTTCCGTGTTCTAATTTTCTATATATGTATAAGAGAAAAAAAGTCAAGAAGACGACAACAAAAAATGATGATGAAAAAGGATGAGAAGAAAAAAGAATGAGGAGAAGGAATCAAATAAGAGAATAAGAAGACGACGACGTTAAAAAAGAAGAACATGATGTTGAAGAAGTACAAGACGTAGACGATAATGCCGACCGATGATGACGACGTTGTCCAAGAAGAAAAAAAAAGAGTATTTATCCATTTTGGTTTTCAAAAAATTTTAGACCAAATACTTTAGTCTCCAACTAAAATTAATTACTCGATTGGTCCCTAATAATTAATTCCATCGGTCACTTAGACAAAATGGTCGCTGACAACTCTAACAGGGGACAAAATGGTCCCTGACTCCTCTGTTCAAAAACGACACCATTTTCCCCCAATTTCTATCATATCTCGCATAATCCTAACATTCATACTCTCCTTCTTCACCTTTATAGTCTTTTTCTCCATCTTTTTCTTCTTCCTCTTCAGCTCTAAAATCAAGTCATGGTGTAATTGTCACGTGTGTTGCACTTATCTTAACATGTCATATACCAGTAATACCACACACTTCCCAAATCTCTATGATTGGTACATCTATCTCTTCGCACTTTACTCACCAAAAGCATCCACTTTCATGTCCTCGATAACAGCATCCCCTCCAATCCCGACAACATCCACCACATCCTCAAGACCAAGTTCCACAACTACTCCAAGGGCACACTTATCTCCACTCTCCGGCAAGCAATATAGATTGTTGGATACTAGGACATCATGAGAAGATTTTTCTTCGATATCATATGCAAATTCTCATTTGGAATCAACCCTGAATGCTTCATTCCTTCTCTTCAGGAGTCCAAGCTGACAGACAGCTTTGACCTCGCATCCAAGCTATCAGTACAGCGAGTAATGTCGCCATCGCCGCTCATATGAAAACTGAAGTAATTACTGAATATTAATTCGGAGAAAAAACTGAATGAAGATATCAGAGCGGTGGACAATGTGTCCATGGAGATGATAGCTAGGGCAGAGGAGGAGGGAGATGGCGACAACGACGACGACGACGGGTCTTAACAAATCGGACATTCGAACTCGCTATCTAGATTTATGGGATCTATCGAAGATGACAAGTACTTGAGAGACATAGTCATTAGTTTCCTGAGTATGAATTGGTTGAGAACAAGTTGATAATTTTTCTTCTTGTGAACATTGAAGTTACAGAGCGTGCATTGTGTAGTTTGAAGTTGCAGTATTAGACTGTTAAAGTTATGCGAGATATGATGGAAATTGGAGGAAAATAGTATCGTTTTCGAACAGAGGGCGTTAGGGATCATTTTGTCTCCTGTTAGAGTTATCAGAAACTATTTTGTTTTTTATTAGAGTTGACAGAGTAAAGGAACTAAGTGACTGACGGAGTTAATTATTAAGAATCAATCGAGTAATTAATTTTAGTTAAGGACTAAAATGTCTGGTCCAAAATTCTTCGAGAACTAAAATTGACAAATACTCAAAAGAAAATGACAACAACAATAATTAAAAAAAGAGAAAGAGAAAAAAGAATAGGAAAAAGAAAAAAGAAAACAGTAGCACAATTTGTACATACGTATGCTTGAAAAAGCGCACTGAGATTTAATTAAAGAGGAATGCTAGGGAGCCAACAGAATTTGTAATGTATAGCTATCAATTAGCCATCATCAATATTTTTAATGTTATGAGATGACATCTAATGGTGTAGGATTATTCATTTTTCTTTTGATAGTTAAATGCTATCCAGATTTCAATAAAAGTGCTGCCCCTTAGACTTTCTCTTAATTAAATACTTGGTTTAAAAAAATTTGGATACCTAGCTTTATTATATTACCTTTGCCGTTTTTGGGAGTTGGTCAAAAGTCGATATAGTTATCAAATTATCATTTTTTTTTTCTGGAGGGAAAATTTTTATTTTGAAATTGCGATATTAGACTATCACTATCTTATGATCAGTCTAATAAGTTCTAACTTAAGCTCCATGAACATGATGCACGTGCTTTCCAATGCATTTCTCATCTGTTTTCTCTTTGATGAACATGATTCAAAGATACCATCCACTCGCCGCAAAATCTCATCTAATATATCACTCTCAGAAGCTCCCGTCTCTTGATTCCACATATACTAATCAAGAGTGCCAAACGGATTATGTCCAGTGTAATATTACTCATTGGTAACATCATGCATTCCATATTTTCAATCAGCCATAGTTAACAACGTGACTTACACTTAGAGCATTGAACATTTATTATTCCTATGTACAGTTACAAACTTACAATATTCAGTTAACACCTTCTAGAGGGTATCGACACATTCATCTTAACAATTCAGCTTTTGTTTATTTCATCTACAACTAAGGGAGCAGAATACTAAACAACAGAAAATGTTACAGACATCTGTAACAACCGCATCACTCACTATATTAACATACCACTTTTGACTCTGCTTAGAGTGCAAGGGACCTGACCTCATCTGCTTTCCACAGCCCCTCCTCGTACTTGTACCACCTAACCAGCCCTTCATCAGTTCTTGTGCGATTGCACATGATGCAGTTGTCGTCCATGCACGTGATGAATTCGCGCAGCCGAGAAGCCTTCCGTCGGATACTCTGATCAATTTCTTTGACAACTCTTTTATGCTGAGGAGGTGGAACGGCTTCCATCAAGATGCAATGTGATATGTTGAGCACTTCTAAATGTTGCAAGCCATCTAGGATCACAATAAGAACATCCTTATACAGCATTGAACATCGAAGGCTCAAGACTTTCAATTTCGGAAGAAACTTAGCAAGAGATGAAGCGAAGTAAATGTCGCATGGCCCCATGATCTTTAGTTCACTGAAGTTCTTGCAGTGATTTGAGATTTCTTCCAGAAGATATGGGGGATTCGCTATGCTAGGCATTGTCAAAGACTCGAGATCTTTCCAGCCGCGAATAGCCTTGCACATTCCTGTTTTCTTAATTCTGTTCCATGCTGGCAGAACAAGCCGTCGGAGTTTTGGGCACCTGCAAAAGGGATCAAGACAATTAACTAATCAGGGAACTGCACATGCATTCTCCATTTTGAAGGACTGTCATAGTTCGGTAACTGAAGACACAAAAAAAAACAAAGAAAAAAAGGGAATGGAAGTAAACTACTCTATTTTGTAAGTTTTGCTAACAGTTTATTACTTTTCAGATACATTCCAGCACAGGAGGGAAAGAATAAACAAGAAAGTCTGATGAAAAGCTAGTTTCAAAAAATTATTGTTTTAGCAACAAGCAACGTTGGCTTTACAATCAATTCATAAAATATGTCAGCATATCATCAAACTTTAAGTTATAAGAATTAATTATCATATATATAGAATCATAGAGAATATGGACTTATATGTTTACATAAAGAGAATGTTGAAATTACCTTTCAGCAGTGTATGTCAACTGTTCATCACTCACATACAAGTTGAAGTGAAATATCAAAGTCATTATACTCTGCCTGCTAAGACTCAAGGAAATCTTCAATAAACGGGTTAATTTCCTGTCAGACCGTCCATCAACATAAACAAATGGCTCCAATGGAATCTTGATGAAATTAGATTTTAACATTGACAAATCAAGTGTCTTCCAAAGAAGTGGATCGCAGCAAGCCATACGCCACGCACTACAAACATGAGCTATGCCAGCCGTTAACTCAAAGATGTCGAGCAGCTGAAAAATTTTCACCAAAATATCTATGTCCAGATCCTCCCATCTCCTTATGCTATAATCACCATCTTCCATTATGCCAATTTCCTAAGATTCTTACTGAATTTCAATCTATAAAAAAAATACCAACAACTAGTTCAAACCACTAAATTGAAAAAGTATATAGGAGAACATATAAACAAAAATATACATATTTATAAATAAACAAAGTGGGACAACAATTAACAGCATCAACACATTGTCAAATATTTGGTTGTCTTCGGCAGTGTAGTTAAAGGTGGCAAAAGGCATGATGTTATTTATGCATCTTAAGTTTAAGTTTAATTAGGTTAACTGTGATTTATTTATGTATTTATATGAAGTAGCATGACATATATATTTATGAAAATGTCATTGTGGAGGATCTTATGATCCATGTTATGTTCCACATTTTACGTGTTTGCATCCCCCTCAATCCAATGTAAAATCATAATCTTAGCTAATAGCAACCTCGAATATCACAAATGTTCATAGATAACAGAGGATGCAATGTACTAAGATGATCAAAAGGGACAAACCATAAAAACTAAGAAAGATGTAGGTAGATTCCATTTCCTAAGAATCATATCAAGGCACTAGCTTTTCATTTACACAAAGGAGGATTTAATCCAGAAAGTGCTCTGTTAATTGTTATTATACTCTCAAGTCCTAAGAACCACCCTACCTACAATTTCAAATTACAAGACAACTTTGGTTGTTATTATTCAAGAAATTAGCAGAAGTGATACTGGTTCGATATCACTGAATCACAGAATCAACTTGTATCCAAATTCCCCCCTGATTAAAATAGATCCTTGACTCAACCAATCTCAAGTCGCAAATCTGGTATGGGTATGGGTATGAGTATAGGGCTAGTTTTGGAAAAAAGAAGTACCTCATCTTCAGTAATTGAAAATGAAATGAGTGAGAAATGAAGAATTGATAAGAAAGAACAAGAGAATACCAACTGCCACATTCAATTGAGATTCTCTGCACCAGATCTCAAAAGTTGGAAATCCAAAACAGAACAAGTCCATAACCAAATACCACCGCTACTCTGATTAACCAAATCTAAGAAATCCAGAATTCGAAATGAAAACAAAAGGAGACATGGAAGTTCAAACAATTATGGGTGGATCATTCTAGATGGAGATCTCCAATTTCCTCCAGTTTCTTTAAAAAAAATTTCCGTCGACATAAGTAGTTTGATAGGCAGAAAAGAGAAAAGAGAAAAGAGAGAGGGAGTAGATACCATGAGACAAGAGAAGCAGTGTGCGATGGTGATGAGATTGGCGTCGTCGTCCTTGTTGAGTAGCAGTGTTGAGGATGAACAAGTGCAAAGGTTTTGAGGTGTCCATGTTTTTTTTTTCTTTTTTGTTTGGGGGGTTTTTGTAATTTGCTAATTTATATTATTCAGACATGTAAGTAGAAAATGGCAAAATGGCAATAAAGTCCAGATTCGAAGGGCTGGATGAAATTTACCGAAAGAGGCTTGGCTTTTTTAGTTTCTGACATGGAAACGTCGGGTTAGTTTTGGGGCTGACAGGAAATACGAGTGACAAGTGTTGCCTGCCAGTTGCTCTCTCTCTCTCTCACGTGAGAACTGAGATGAGATGTGATGACCGTAGCCAGTTAGGTAGGTAGGTAGCTGAAACATGTTACTCATTGGATTTGATTTGTTTCCACTTTTGATGTAAATATTTCTGCTGCTTATAAAATATTGAGAAAAAGACAAATAGATCTCTAACATTTTGTCTTGCAGATATTTTTGTCCTTTACCATTGAAAAATACTTTTAAGTCTTTGACCTTCATAAAATTTGGACGGATCAGTCCCTCCGTCCAAATGCCTCCGTCAGGGACTAATCTGTCCAAGTATTGTGAAGGTCGGGGATTTAAAAATATTTTTTAATGGTTAGGAACGAAAATGTCTGCGGAACAAAAAGTGAGAGAGTTATTTGTCATTTTCTCTAAAATATTTGATTTTGGAATTCACTCATATATATTAATACATATGCCCTTAATATTAATACTCACATTAGGAATTTATCTCATCATTTCTTAAAAAAACCTAAAATTTTGAGAGAGGAAAATGGGTTAATTGAAGAGTACATTAGCATTTTTTAATGTTAGTATTTGTTAACGAAGTGCTAATCTAGATTTTAAGTTGACTTAGATTTTGGCTTTTGAGAGGATTAAAGGTGAATTTTTAATTTGACAATGATCTAAAATTCTAAATAAATAAATTGGTGGTGGAGTAGGATCGAAGTATGTATACTTAAGGTAAGTATAGTATCCTTTGTTTATAGTGTAAGGCAGGGAATATATATATAAAAAAAAAACATGTTTATTTCGTGCCATATTTACAAATGATTCGATATTGATTTAGTTTGGTGGTCTCAAGAGATGTTTTTGAGCTACTTGAAACAAAAACAAAAGTCAGCTCCCTTTCTTAGGCCAGACAGTATTACTGTATTACTAACATATCAGGAATAGACACGTGGAACAAAGATACCCAAACTCCTTGTAATGGTTCGCAAACTCTGATCTTGAATGAGATAATGATAACCACCAAAAATATTGCCCTCTCAGGTAAAGATATAGACATCGTCTCTACTCTCTTACACTTTCAAACTCGGCAAACAAGATGTAATCTATAACGAAAAGTACGGGGAGCCAATGGAATATCTGTACAATAAAGGTTTAGGGAGTATTAAAGATATAACTATTAGTGTTACCTTTTTCTATCAGCGTAAGCTTCTGGAATAAGTGGTATCATAACATGGTATTAGACTTCTAGATCCAAAAGGTCATGAATTCGATCCTTGGTAAACTCCAAAATCAACTTGATGTTTATTATCCCTAACGAGTTCAAGTCTCCTATCTTTGGTTAAAAAAATAAATAAAATAAAATTTACGAATTCATCCGCAATTCCACTTTGTTCTCTTGATGGTGAAGAGCGCAGACTAAGATGAAGAATTTGTATGACTATATTATTATTTTGGGTTTATAATATATTTTTTTTTGGTGACTATTGGGTTTATAATATGTGTTACTTACTTTATTGGTTGGAAAAAAAATATTTTAAAACAAAGATAAAGTAATAAAATAATATTTTAATTATTTTTACATTCGAAATATTTATTATTTGTAAGTTTTATTATCTTAATTTAAAGATAATTAAAATATTATTTTATTATTTTTTTAACTTTTTCACTTCAGAATAGTTTGATCTTATTAGTTGTGCACTAACCACCTAACATAAAACCAGTAACTGATTACAAAATTGTTATTAAATACCCTTATTTAATAATCATTTTATAATACATTTTTTATTATTAAATATTATACTAAAATATGAGAATGACAAATATATTAAACTAATAACAATTTCCAAAATGAAACTGGAAATCAGAAGAGTTTTGTACTCAATACAAATTCACCCTGTAACTCTAAAGAATTAAAGTTCATTAACCACTAACATTAATCAACCTTCTTATTAAGCGTGATTTGTTCATTGTCAATTACTCTTTGGGGAAAGAGACACTTTACCTACTAACATTTTTATTTAACAGCCTTATCAATTCAACACTTCAAAGGGTTGCTGAATAGAAAATAGAATTTCTAATTACAAAAGGTAACTAGAGAACAACAAACTCATGCATATCTGTACACCCTTTCAAGTGAGTCCATGTTGTGCAATGAGGGAATAAGATTAATGTTGATAAGTATTGGAAACTGTAGCTCTTTTAAATGTTGGTATCATAAGAAAGGACTGAAATTACCAAGATTGCCTGGATCACCAGGAAAATGTTCGGTTGAATCTTTTGATGAGAACAAACTTTGATCTGAAAAGTAGCCAGAATAACCTGGATGGGGAGTAAGCAAAGCATTTACCTTCAGAGGATCACCATCCTCTGAGTTGATATTACATGGAAACATATTTGTGCTACTGCTGTCATGAAATGAAGATTGGTATTCTGGCAGCATGAAATGTAATGGATCAGAAAGATTCGTTTGGTGAATGACATTTGTGGAGACAGTTGCAGGCAATGGGATCTGAGGAATAAGGTTTAGACTTGGGGTTTCATTATTTGCCTGCAGTCCGGCTATCCTCACTTTCAAAAACTTTCCATCAATTCTGAAACCATTTAGATGCATTATAGCTAAAGCTGCATCCTGGGAATCTTCATATTTGACAAAGCCATAACCTTTACTGATGCCAGTGGTTCGATCCTTAATAACATCAGCTTCAGTGATCTTACCAAATGGGGAGAACAGCTCAATCAATCTATTCTTGTCAATTGACGGCGGCAAATAACCAACATAAAGGTTTTTGTCGTTTATTTCCTTTCCAGGCCTTATTTGTCTATTCTGCACTGAATTAAGACTTGTTCCAGATCCGCATGGAAAGTTACTGTTTGGTGGAAACAATGCAGTAGCAGGATAAGTTGGGATTGAAAGGCTGCTGCTACAACCAGTGTCAAATAAATCGAAATTAAAAGTTGAACTAAGGTTAGGGCATGCATAATGTCTGTGTCCCTTATCACCACACACACTGCACACATTTTCATCTCTCCGTGTTGCTTTCAGTTGAGCCAGCTCCTTTAACTGTTCGCGCTTGTGCTCATTTTGTCCTTCTTCAACTGGAATTAGCAGTTTTTCAACCATGCCAACTGCTGCATCCAGTGATTTTTGGTTGTCAGCTTCTATTAAAACATGTAAATCTTCTTCCTCAGAGTCACATTTGCTAGTTGCTTTTGAGGAGCCTTTACCTCTTAGAAGAATCGTAGCCCCAGATTCTTTTTCCATCTTCTTCTGTGTGTTTCCACGAGGACCAATAATAAGTCCAATGAAATTGTACTCTGGATATTCTTTCACTGGTATGTAAAGCTTTTTTAAGAGCTTTGGGGGCTTGTATTCAGGAGGAGGGTTAAAATCCGGGTTTAATGTCATCAACTTAGATATGATATTTAAGTTAGGTAGCTGAAGTGGACCCAGCATTTTCATTTGAGTTTCTTCACTAGACCACCTGGTTTTCCTCCTTTTGCAAGTCAGATCATCATTCGTTCCATCTCCACGAGGTTGTGGTTCCCATCTACTACGCCTTTGTTTTGCCGACCTTCCTGAAACTTCTTCTTTGGAACCAACTTTATCGGTAGTTGCCACAGAAATCGACTTGTCACTACTGAGTTCCAGTCGAGAAGCTTCTGGCTCTAAATTTTGGCTTTGCGTTCCCTCCTGCTTGCATTTCTTCTGTGATTGATACGATGCCTGGGATAATAATGGAACTTCATTACATGATGCACCCTCCCACTTGATGTTTACTACTGGATCCTCTTCAGGATCTTCCTCTAGTTCCTCAGTTGATTCCTCCTCTGGATCTTCCTCCAGTTCCTCAGCTGATTCCTCCTCGGGATCTTCCTCCACTTCCTTGACTGATTCCTCCTGTACATCTTCCTCTACTTCTTCACCTGATTCCTCCTCTGGATCTTCCTCCAGTTCCTCGGCTGATTCCTCCTGTACATCTTCCTCCAGTTCCTCAGCTGATTCTTCCTCTGGATCTTCCTCCAGTTCCTCAGCTGATTCCTCCTGTACATCTTCCTCCAGTTCCTCAGCTGATTCTTCCTCTGGATCTTCCTCCAGTTCCTCAGCTGATTCCTCCTCTTGATCTTCCTCAAGTTCCTTGGCTGATTCCTCATTTGGATCTTCCTCTACTTCCTCAGTTGATTCCTCTTCTGGATCTTCCTCAACTAATTCCTCCTCTGGATCTTCCTCCAGTTCCTCAGCTGATTCCTCGTGTGGATCATCCTCTACTTCCGAAGCTGATTCCTCCTCTGGATCTTCCTCTAGCTCCTCACACAATTCCTCCTCTTCCGGATCTTCTTCTGGGAGGTCTTCAAATTGAGCCATTGAGTTGCCAACCCTGTCCGAAGGATTCTGAACAATGTGTTTCTCCAATTTCTCAATGCATGATTCCTTCTTTGATCTTTTATTAATGTCATTCAAGCTGTTGCTTAACTTATTTGGCATTATACTTTGGTACTTCTTCACATATTACAGGCAGAAACAAACCTCAGAATGGTCCTTAATGCTATGCCAAAATTCTGAAACAAGAACTTAGCAAGTTCATTACCACTCCAACAATCTGAATTGCAATTAGAGCATAAAGCAAAACAACTCCTTCATTTCCACTTTATATGAACTATTCTAGAAATGGAGAAAGGTCAAAGCTTTGCTATCATAATGCACTTCTAACAATTGAAGATAAGTCCCAAATTGAAGGTTGTAAAGGAAAGCTAACTTAACAAATGAAAAGCATTCTGTTAAAAATTCAGAGCCACGACTAAACTCTATTTTTCTTTACAAGTAACCATAGTTGCATGCGAAGCCAAGAAACTAGTTCATAATATGAATATGGAGGGCAGTAAAGGATGAATTTTGATCAAAACCCAGAATCAGTAAAAGGGGTAAAAACATATTGGTAAGTTTTGTTATGGGGATAATTTTGTATGAATAAATATGAAGCCCCAAACCTTTCATGTGCTTGTTCTTCAGAATGCGGAGATGTTATGTGCATCTGAATCTCTGAGTAAGCTGCTCCAAAGCGGTAATATGCGTGAAACCCGTCAGAAATGATCGACTCGATGAAGCTATGCTAAGCAAAAATCCCTCTTTCGTTATCAATCCTCGACGCTTCAAAGTTGAACTTATTTATTTATTTATTTTCATTCAAAAGGAGAACCTTCGAAGTAGGGGCGTTCGCAGTGCGGTTTAATTCGGTTTTAAGAAAAAAAAAGTCATGCGATTCAAAAGCTTAATTTATATGCGGTGTGGTTTGGATTGGATAAAATTTTTTTAAAAATTTGATCCGATTACAAGCGGTTTGGATCGGTTTGGATTTACGATTTTTTAAATAAAAAAATTAAATACATATAACAAGCCTTAACATCAAATTTTAAATAATCAACAATGACATAACAAGTCTTAACATATTTTAAAATGCCAACAATAACATAACAATAGAAATAAAATTATAGGTTAGTTAAAATAAATAATATTTTAAATATAAAATATTTATTAAATAATAATAATACATGAATAATAGAAAAATATATAACAAATTGAACATGTTATAAATATAAGGGAGTGGATCCTCTCCAGTGAAAAAAAAACTGGATGGTGTCTAGTGTAGGATCTCACCTTTCATTGTTTTCTCTCCTATTTAATTTTGGTCCCACTCATAGAATTAAAGGTGAGAGATCATATTTTATTCTCTCAAGTGTTAAAAAAAAATAGAGAGTATCAATTTCCATAAATATAATTGTAAATATAATAATAAAATAATAATATTATAGCACATTGTGCGGTTTGAATTGGATTGGATCGGTTATGAAAAATAGATCTGAAATCTGATCCAATCCAGCGGTTTACAAAAAATAGAATCCAATCAAATTCGAATTAGTGCGGTTTTAATCGATTTTCGGCTTAGATTGAATTAGATGAACGGTTTAATTTTGATCGGTTTGAATTTGAACACCCTACTTCGAAGTTGATTCATGATTGGTTTAAATTTTAGGTGAAAAAAAGGAAAATTTTTGCATCCCACGGAATGACTAATCCGCCCTCGATGAAACTTTTGTCGTTTTTTTTGTTGATCCAAAATTTGTCGCTTCTATGAAGATCAAACTTAATTTTAAACCTCCCGAAAATATTTCTCATAAAAGTACGTGGATTTCATTTTTATTTTTGAAGTTATTTGTGTTAAAATTGAATTATACTTCCTTCAATTTGAATATCGAAGATGAAATATCCACCTTTTTTTTAGAAAAAAATCTCTTCTATTAAAAATACAACTTTATAAACTATTTCGAGTTTCCTTCTTTCATCAAACTTTACTATGTTTTACATTTTTTTCCATTTATATCATTATCTATTATATATTAATCTCTTAATAATAATAAAACAAATTTTAATGCTTTATTTCATGGCATATTTTTTTCATATGTTAACAATATCTATTTTAGTTAGTAGCTTATTTTTTACCTTTTACAAAATCAAGCCGCTTTTTGGACTAAGGACTACTATCCATGTTGTAGAGTTTAAATCTAGACAAAATCATACCATTTAAAAAACTAATAAATAATAACACCGAAAATACCAAATCATCACTAAAGCTTTCCCTTTCACTGCCCAAATGAGTTATGATGAGTAGTGAGTACATCCATGTACGTAGCAGTAAATAAAATGAGTTCCCCCAATACCAAATATGACCACAACTGCAAAATATGCACAAGGCAGTGCAGGTAAATAAGCAAAAATGGGAAGGCCTAACTTAAATGAAAGTGCACAAATTTTTGTGTAAATTGTTATATACAACATTGGAAGGGGCCTCCCGGATCCTGCTTCTGCATGTATCTGTTAATTAGTGTCTGCCAAGAGAGGCAAAAAAAAGAAAGGGAAAAACATCATGAGTCCAAAGGTCTAAAGTTCAAACAAATAATTGTAGCCATGCAAGCCTCCTATTGTTTGTTAGCAATATGTGTTTTTGTCTAAATAAAATATGGAAAGGAAAAAGGAAAATGGATACTTAACCTGCCAATTAATTTCTTTGCAATTTTTCTGCTATGATCCAGAAGCTGAAAGCTTTTTGCATGGTCATCATCTAGAATTGCAGCTTTTAAGTTTGAATAGAGTTCCTTGTAAGCACTACCAAACTCTTGATGTGATTCCTGTTCTTGACCAATCACTATTGCATCCAACAACAGCTCCTTCACCGATCTACTATGTATTCTATTGTTCACTAGCTCTTCCAATTTGGAAGCCATGAAAATGCCACGAGTAATGCAATGTGGTGGTAACTGAAAAGCATGATGATTACGATTGTCAAATTGAACAATTTAATCATTAGAAAAACTCAGTGGACAAACCAAGATGCCAAGGTAATCATCTAGTCCTAATTGTTGTTAGCAAATTAGCAATGACTGAACTAACTCGAAAGAGAAATGGCCAACTACTCTATGTTTGAATTTACCTGTGCTAGCTGAGCCACCTTAAATCCGAAGCTTCTCTCTGAAACACCAGGTACGAGCTTGTATAGATAAGTTATATTATCAAGACAAGAGTTTTTGTTTTTACTTGTATCATGATGTGAGGTTAGATGTGACACGTGATATGCTCCCACAGAGCCAGGGAATTCGGTTGTGAGGTCTGCAATCTTCGGATAATGAGTGACAAAGAGGACGATGCTTCGCTTTTGCTTCAGAAGATAGTGCAATGTCGCATAAGCAATGGCCATACCGTCATGTGTACTTGTACCTCTCCCAAGCTCATCAATGATAACCAGTGAATTTTCTGTGCAGTTATGAAGAATATTTGAAGTCTCAGACAGTTCTTCTAGGAAGGTGCTTCTCCCTTGCTGAATACTGTCAGAAGCACCCATCCGAGTGTAGATCCTGTCCAGGACATGCAGTTTTGCTGATGATGCTGGTACAAAGGAACCAACCTAGAGAGATCAGGGCATGTTTCAATAAAGCAACAGTCGTAAGGGACTAGTTGTCAAGGAAAAGCAGTGCGTTATATGTTTCACAACAGATTGTTATAGCATCTTTCCTAAAAAGGAGAATTACCCTTTTCATTAACATAATAAAGCATATCATCTGTTGCACAATTTCCATAGATGAGAAGTAGAAACCAAAATATTTGGAGAACAAGACATCCAAGATCTTATATAATCAAACAAGATAATGCATTCGACTGATGCATCAATGACAATAAATGAAACATAAGCAGTATACGATATTTATTCTGTTCTACCTGAGCCATTATAGCAATCAATGCCACCTGGCGAATATAGCAACTTTTCCCCCCCATATTGGGTCCAGTGACAATCTGGCAGTACTCTCTGTCAGCATGCAAGTTTGTATCATTTGGGACAAAGTTGTCTTGTAAGGTAGTCTGCAAAACCTGGTGAGAAATGGTAGCAATAATGAGCCTCTAGTTGCCATGGGAACTTCACATCTATGAGAGCTAGGTCATATCAGGTTAAAGTATTCAAGTGTTAAAAATGTAAAACAAAATGATGCGTTAAATGAACACTAGATTAATGCATGGAGGTAGGTAATTCCAACTAAATCTGCATCTATATATAATATACATAGCTGACAACCAATTGACATGATATAAATACCCATGTTGGCATGTAATGGCAGGCATCAAATTTGTATGATTTGCGAGTCATTAAATCCATACCGGATGCTGACCAGCACAAATTTGTATCTGAACAGGCTCACAATCATCTACAAACACTGGCCGAACATACCCCTGTAACAAAAAATAGAGAATTATAGTGCATACCACTTGATAAATATTTGGAGGCACCTTTAAAATTCTTGAAGAACCAACCTTATTTCTTGAAAGAATGGCAAGGGAATGCAGGCAGTCTAAAGCCGCCAGAGCTTGAACAGCAGCTTGGAACTCAGCATAGTGTTTACTGAAATCCCTCAGAAAGCTATCCCAAGCAGTTCGGCAGGCAATAGTAAGCTCTTCTTTTGCTAAAGATACCTTGTCCAATGCTGTCACCACTTCAGGAGGGTGATACCGAATTGTTTTCTTTGTACTATTAACCTTAACCCAGTTTAAAGGAACCTTAACATCAGTCTCCAACTGTAGCCAAAACAAATTTAGGGTTAATTAAAATTTATTCTTAACCAACCATTTATTCTTTCAAAACAAACTTTCTTTGAATCACTCCAAATTCATTAATTTGAGGCACAGATTCGGAACACTACATATATCATTTTCTTCCTCTTTTTTTTTTGGTGATAAAACAATACGTGCAACAATTACAAATTTGCAAACCATGGATGCTTACAAGGCAACAAACAAAAAAAGAACTCAAATGTTTCAAACTGTAACCTCTATCAAATGAGTAATTCCAGAAACACTCATGAATTCCAATTTCCGCATTCCAAGGCGCTTGCGATACAAGCCGATCAATGAATTTAATTGTTCCTCTTCCATTTGAAAAGCTTTCCGAGCTCTAGTAACCTATTCATAGTAATAATATCAACAATTTCGTATTGAAGTGCAAAGTATAAAACGAATCCCAAAAGGAAGTAAATTAAAAGGAAAAAGGCAAACCTCTGGAAATTGTGCCTCAGATGCAATGATCAAATTTGTTAGATCGCCTTGATCAGCAGATTCTTTGTTTAAAGAAGACAACATTTTTGTAGCATTGCCAATAACACTGTCAGAGGAGGCAGTCAGAATCAGTCTTCTCAACAGATTAGAATGCAAATTATTGTTTTCCTCCTCGCATATGTTAAGTTGCTGAAGCTGTTTTCCAGCTGACAAAATAGCTTGAATAACTGCAACAAACTTTGGAAAGACAAAATGATTCAAGCAATCAATACCAACTATCTAGCAGATTAAGACCTTTTGAGTTCATTTATACCCATAAAATAGGATATACAGATAATCCAAATAGCTTTTAGAGGGCTTATTGTTAAATTACACGATCTACAGAATATGCTCAGCTCTTTTTACTTTTCCCTCTCTATTGTAAACTGAGAATGTCAAAGAAATTATATAGGGGATGTAGACAAATGATTAAATGATAGAACATGATAAATAAATCAATGGTTCATCAAGAAGTCATTTATCACCTCAACTGGCTTAGCAGTGCAATGGAATATTCTTGTAACCCCGCGTTGTAAATCAGGTGCTCGGCTCAGATTCGTCAAAACCAAAGAAACTATGTAAGCTAACTCGGGATGCACAATTGTTACATCAGAGTCTTCGTCATACTCTAGGCTCTTCATGCTACAAGAGCTCATGGACTCTGCAATTTCAGATACAGCATGAAGACGAGCAGAAATCATGGTCTGATCGCATAATGGGTGAGATACCTGTTTCATGAATAAGAACAATTAGATAAAGGTTTTTTTAGCTGAAAGACAATCAAGAATTCAACATTCAACGGTGGTATATCAAAACTAGAAGCACCTCGTACCCAATGCCTAAGAAGCCTGGAACCGAATATAGTAAGGGTGCGATTCATAATTTGCAGCAAGGACCCGTTCTCAGATCCATCACTATTATTTTTTAAAATCTGAAATCACACAGAAACATCCATTAGCAACAAGTATACACAACAGAGTCCAAAATGGTATGATGAAAATTAAAGCACACACAATAAGTTTTAGCTTACACAATAGCACAAGCAGAAAATGAAGTTCATAAAAAGTCTCTAAATGAATATTATGGGATCCTCCATGTAAAAGAGAAGAGCTATAAATGCGGAGGTCACTGAATAGCAAGAAGCCAGGATATTTTCTTGCATGATTTTATATGAATCTATGATAATTAAAAATTGAATCAAAGAAACTATGGACAGTTCAAATCTTGGTTAGATCAAATTTGATTAATAAAGCCTAGTTCTCAATGCACCACACATAAACATAGTTTGTTATCACAGTTCAAAACAAACAGGAAAAGAAAAAAGAAATCATCCAGCATGCCAGTAAAAATTATGCTCTAGATATAATTACCTCCAGTTGTTGAAGCGCATTGGCTGAAAAGGTCATTTCCATATTTCTTGAGAATGGCCTTAAAGAAAAACCTGAGCATACAATTCTTTCAAAACAAAATTCCTTTAAATGGTGAATTGTTAAGGCCAAAGATTGGACTGCCAAATCTGGCATGTTCATCACCTCCTATATAATTAAAGGGGTAAAACATATTAAAAAGGAGTCACCAATGCAAAGTGCAACAGCACTAAGTGTACAGCTACAATCTGCAAATTAAATCAGGTATGTGATTTTTATGGAAGTTCTGTTCTTTTCTCCCTTTTTTTTAAAGGCTATAAAAAAAAAGAGCATGTGAGAATTCAGAACTGGTTATATTTATAACAAACTACAACCCGCTAGATTTGATAATAAATTCTATTCCACTACCATATTCAAACTTCAGAATCACAACTGAGAAGTTGACCAAGAGAACAATGCCTAAACATCAGTATTTGGTACCTTAACTAATGGCTGATTAGTGTGCTCGGTCAAATCTTTGTTTTGCATTGAATCTGATGAACATCCTATACCCATGTTCTCATACAAGGTCAAGACTTCTGCAAGAGCACCTCCATCAGCGAAGCAATCTCGAGAGGTTCGCTCCACACGAACGTTTGAAGCAGGACCAGCAAAAGCCAGCAATAACTAATAATAGAACGAGAACACGTAAGTGAATCTTAGGGGTAGTAGAGAATCGATAGTGACTTGAAATTTTCTATGTGGATTGTTAAAAAGTAAATCACTTAGTGATAGTGAGGACTTTTCTTATAAGAATAATTGAATTGAGAAAATGGTTTAAGCTAATTGAATGTGTATACGCTTTGCTTTAAAAATACAAAGAACAATAACTATCTTATGGATTCAGAAATAAGCTTTTCGTCTAGGAGACCACTTTAATAATCCTCAAATGGTTGAATACTTAAATTTCTTTTGTTTTGTTTGAAAAGAGGAGCTTCCTAAGATTACCAGGGAGTGTGACAAGAATTAGAAAATTGTTTGGAAAATAGCATCTAATGATAACACATCAATTTCTTCTGAGTCAAGTAACACTCTTGCCAACAGATATAGAAACTACCTTCTCCGTTTGTTTGGAAAGAGGGTCCCCAAGAAGCAACTCAGCGGGAGATAAGTTCAACATCACAGCCTCAAGTGCACTCCTCAAGAAATTGTCATCGAATTCCCCATAAATAACATCCCCTGTTGATATCTCCACTGCAACAAATCCAATCCTCACATCAAAATTACCCTCCACCCCACACGCAGACCTCTCTCCCAAAATGCTCTTCTCCACCACACACATCAAGTAATTGCTCTCTGCCCCACACCCCTCTTCCCCTCCCCCCAAATCCGGTGCTGCCTCCAGTGTGGCCTTCGTGTACAATGCTGATAATCCCCTGCAAAATGGGCCTAGCCGGTTTGAACCATGAGCCTTAATAGCCGCTGTCTCAGTCTGCCTAACCACACCAACCTTATAGCCAGCACTCACAAGCCTCCTCACATGGACATTCAATCGAAAAGTTGGTATGCTAGCAGTTAAAAAGTTACGATCCATATGCGCATATATACCCAATACCCTGGCAGCATTTTCAGCATCTTGGCCGAAAAAACGGAACCTGTATCCAACCTCGATCATCAAAAGAACATCAGGGTACTTTCCTTTGAGCTCGGCCACTTGCTCCTCCAAAGGAGTGTACTTTAAGGGTTTGGCAGAAGAATGGGAAGGTGGCTCGGGCTCAGAAGGTTCTAGAAGTTTCTGGAGGAAGCGCTGATGGGTGGTGGGGTGGGGAAGAGGGTTGTGAGTGTGGGGGGAGAGTTTGGGGAGCTTTGGTGGCTTGTTGGGGGAAGTGATTTGAGAAGTAAGAAGCCGTTTGGATGGTGAGAAAGTGACGGTGGCGGAGATTTTGGGGGTTGGAGGATTAGGGCGAGAAGAGGAAGGAAGAGGAGAAGGAGGAGGTGAAGAATGTGTTGGATCAGTTGTTGATGGAGAGGCTTTAGGTTTGGGAGCGAAAAAACGTGAAATGACTTGCTGCTTTTGCTTTCCCATGTTGACGGTGGTGATTGTGGCGCCGCCGCACCAGGGCAGCAGTGGTGGGTAGCTTGTGGCGGTTTGGTTGAATTGGCGCGCTTGCAGAAATGGTTGGGAAGAAGTGCTGAAAGGAAGCGATGAATATAGCTCAAGAATTTGGTGTAACTTTTTTGGCCAGGGAGGAATTTGGCATATCTTTTTGGACTTTGGGCTAGCACTTAGCTGTGGGCTGTGGTGTGGCCCATTAAAATAAATACAGTGCTCAAAAGCCCATTAAGAAAGTCCAATAAAATAAAAAGTAGGAGGGTAGCAGCAGGCGGTGGTTCGAGCAGATTGAGGTTTCCGGTTTTGAAATCGTGGGCGATCTGAGCGAAGGAATAAAGATGGTGGTGGTTTCTTCTCAGAACACGGTGGTTAACACCTACCCTCTCTCCAGCTACACTTTCGGCACCAAGGAGCCCAAGATGGAGAAGGACACCTCCGTCGCCGATCGTCTTGCTCGCATGAAAATCAAGTATCTCTCTCTCTCTCTCATATATATATATATATATATATCCACCTGTTTTAGCGTTTTCTAACTCGGTTCGCTCTTAACTTCAGCTATATGAAGGAAGGAATGAGGACCAGCGTCGAAGGAATTTTATTGGTATCTTTCAGCTTCTCATCTTTCATTTGATTTAACGTTTATGCTCATGAATCTGGAGAAGACATGGCTTGAATAATTCATTAAGTTCAGAATTGTATGCAGTCCTAATCCTAGGGCATAGTCTCTGTAATACAAGTAGTGGAGATTTTGTTCATCACTCTGCAGTAACATGCTTTGATTTTTCAGGTACAAGAACACAATCATCCGCACATACTTCTTCTACAAATTGGAAATACCTTCTGCAAACTCCCAGGTGGTCGCCTCAAGCCAGGAGAGAATGGTAAAACCCTACTTCCCCATTCCTAATATGATCTTTGATGATCCTAATTGATTGTGTCCCCTCTAATGTTTGTAGAAGTTGAAGGCTTGAAGAGAAAGTTGACTAGCAAACTCGGTGCTAATTCACCCACTCTTGTGCCTGACTGGCAGGTATTATTTACTCAGCAGCCATGTGTTAATTTTCCAAGTATGTGATTGTAATTATATTTGCTGTGGTTCATCTGTACTTTATCCTTGCAATCCTGCAGATAGGGGAGTGCGTGGCAAACTGGTGGAGGCCTAATTTTGAGACCATAATGTATCCATACTGCCCTCCTCACATAACAAAACCCAAGGTAAGTTGTGATTTTGTGAAGTTTGTATCAGGCAATAACATGCATTCTGCATCATAGGCATTGCTTACAATATCATTGAACTCTTGTGTGCAGGAGTGCAAGAAGCTTTTCCTTGTTCACTTGTCTGAGCGCGAATACTTTGCAGTGCCCAAAAACCTAAAACTGCTAGCTGTTCCATTGTTTGAACTCTATGATAATGTTCAGGTATTGTAATTTAGTTTGATTCTTTTCTACCACCAGATTATTGAATTAAAAAAATGTTAACTTAGACCATAAAATCCAATGATGGATAGGGTGGATGAGTGAGTCATGACTGGGTGATACAGTTGGTGTCTAAATAGTTACTATCTATTTTGGTGTGCACTGTGCAATAACATAGCTCCATGACCCTTCTTATTACTTAGATTTCAGAATCAAAATGTTTGGTTGATTGAACTATGTGATGCAAAACATGCCCACTATCTAAAACTGTTTCAAGTAACGGAATGGTGGAGTTTTATGTGGGAGAGATTTTTGGGATCATCTGAACTGTTCTTTTTTGGGGGGCATCTTAAATTTTTCATATCATGACTGAGCATTATTCATTACCGGTCAGGGGGTAAAAATAAAATGGGCATTTCATGGATGAACTCCATATGTGCTATTGTATAACAGCTCCACGAAATTATGACACCTTATTTTTACCTGTAACAATTAATATGCATGGAGCTTGTTCCATTACAGTATATCATGAAATTTTAACCCCCTCTACCCTTGTACCAAACACACCTTTATTTTCTTTATCTTATTTGCCTAATTATACTGATCCGTCAAGATATGCTTATATATTTTTGCCATGTCTAACTACATTTATGCATCACTTGGTTGCAGAGATATGGACCAGTTATATCAACCATTCCTCAGCAGCTTTCCAGATTCCAGTTTAAAATGATCACTAATTAATCGTAAATTATGATCAACCATTTCTACAAAATTCTCTTCCATTTTTCTTACTTTAGTTTTTAGAACTAGGATCAAGTTAATGTTTATTATGACTGCATAGACTGGGTAGAATATTAAGTGCACTTTCTGAAAATGGTAGATACTTGCGAGTTGTGACATGGATTTTATGTGTAAATTTAGTGGATTATGTTCTATCGTCTATGGAATTAGGGAAATGGATCCTCTCCAATTTTTTTAACACTTGAGGAAATGAAGTGTGATCTCTCACCATTAACTTTATAAGTGGAACCAAAAATAAATATGAGAGAGAAAGCAATGAAGGGTGAGAGATCACAATTGACACCATCCAGTTTTTTCTTTACTCGAGAGGATCCACTCCCATGGATTGGTGTATGTGCATGAGATTATCAAGCTTTAGATGAGATTTGACTTGTGTAGCGTGGAAGGCTCCCAAGGCCTAACCACGATGCTCCATTGCTCCTTAATATCATGTATTAATGATAATGACTATGTAACATATATTATCATGTATTGAACAAAGCAATTTCAATATCTGAAAATTCTCAAAGGGGTAGTTATTATATATAGACATCGCAGCAAACAAAATGTTACACGAGTGTAAAACACATAAACAAGATGTTAAACAAAAAAACAAAATAAAGTAGCATCAGTTTTCAATATTCGATGATGCATACTCCGAATAAAATTTGAATTGGGTAACTGCCTTTTTTCTCTAAAAAAATTGACCTAATGTTCGTTTAATAATAACAATTAGAAGAAAGAGTAGCAACTACCTTATTTTATATATTCAAAATTCAAATGTAGATGCAGCATATTCTGGCATCGCATCATATATTTGGTTTTACTGACTTTTTAATTCCCAGTAAACAAAGACTTCGTTTTCTTTTGTTTTTTCTTTGGGTACAATTTTAGAACAATATTATCTGTTAGTAATGAATTGGCAAAAGTTGGTTTCATTTGTAACAGAGAGCTTGCTGCAATTGGCTAGCCGGTTTATATATGGAATGGAATAACATATAGTATTGCTTGAATAAAATAATATCAGTTAATAATGGCACAAAACAGGATCAAATAAACATTATCATGGGGAAGACATGTAGTAGGTTAGGGGAGCATAAAAATATGTAGCAAGTCTTCTCTTACACGCAATATCGAATCTGATTATTATTTCTAACCATTCTAAATATACTCTCCCAATGAAGTAAAAAGCAACTTCAACTAAAAATCTAAAAAATCTTGAGAAGTAATAAACTCTCATTCATTCAGTAACTAAGAAACTTTATACTAATTAATTTGTTTGAAAAAACATAATCGGCAGATCATAATTCTTCAACCCTTGCATAAGTAAGAAGATATCAATTCCATAAACTTCAAGCTTTCCAATATAAAAACGCCTTTTGAATTATTCACGCCTTCAATTCTGTTGGGTAATTTGGTTACAAGTCTTCAATAGATCACAATAGGTTTAGACTTGCAAATTATTGTGATTACTATTTAATGTATGTTTGTTTAGACTTCCTTCAGGTTATTATCTTATTAGTATAATTGAGAGGGCAATTAGAGAAGTCTACAATGATTATTACATAGTTACCTTCTCATCAATGTTATTACTTACTCATTTGACAAAATGATCAATTCATAGCTACTTAGAGGAGGCCAACATTCAACCATGCGTGACATCTTTTATCCCTTTGTACTCTCTATGTATCTATAATATAAATATAAAAAATAATAACATTGTTATAGTTTATATTAATGAACCACATTGTCCAATTGTCAACAATAATTGTGATTGCTTGTTGATCTCAGCAATAATAATTCATTAATTATTGATTAAATAATATATCAAATTCGGAATAATATAATACAGACATACTCTGCACGCCCTTAGGAATTTCTTCAGAAAACGCTGTGCATTTGAATTGTCTCACTTTATATTATCATTGGTGAACCAAGTTGGATTCAATTCATTTTTCTTGGTCAATGGCTTGTTATGCTTTGGACACTTACCAACTTCAAGATATACATGGTGATTCATGGGACTCCACTTAAGGATTTTTTTTTTTTTGAAAAAAGAAATAAAATATTATCATCATCATCATCGTTCTTAGCTTGCACAATTCTCTTGATTAAGTTATAGACATGCATGTATTGCCAACTAGTAATTTTTTTGGTTGTCCACAATATCCGCCAGCCCAATAAATTAAGGACTAATTCGTCGAAGATCTGAACTCCATTTAAGGATTTGCTGCTGGCTAATGGTTGTTGCATATACAAAGCGGAATTCAAACTCCTAACAGTTGTTTCAATGAACGAGTGAGCTGATCACTCGTTCAAGCCAAGTTGGTTTGCCAACTAGTAATTTATGTTCTAATAATTAGGGGTGAACACGGGTCGGTTTGGTTCGGGTTTATGGTAAAATTAGAACCGAACCGATCAAAATATAATTAGTTTAGTTTGGTTCGAATTTGCATTTTTTTTGTAAATGTACCCGAACCAAACCAAACTGATTAAGAATGGATTGGTTCGGTTCGGGTAATTGGGTACCCAATGACTTTGAAATTCATAAAAAAAAACCAAATTTTTATCTTAAAAATTCAACAAGTACAATAAACATGTAACATCAATAGAAATAATCCAAACATGTTAAACACCAAATACATTAAAAACTAAACTCATTAAAATCCAAACATATTAATAATGAATAATCATTGTCTAATGGAAAAGCCATATATATTTTTTATTTTTTTATTTAATTAATATATGATCGGGTTCGAGAGTTGGTTCGGGTTCCACACTCCCAAAACCGATACCCAAACCAATCACTAACAAAAGTTATTGGTTTGGTTCGAGTTGGACCCGATTACCTGTTGGTTTCAAAACCAATTTAATTGGTTCGGTTCGCATTTGGACGAGTAATTAGATACCCACTACCCGTGCTCACCCCTACTAATAATAGATGCTAGTTTAAAGTAGTTTTGACCTTTTCTCTTATCATGCAGATTGAGGCAAATACAGCTTTAGAGTTTAGTGATTCATTCACCATTAGTTTAGTCATCTTGATTATGATAAATAGTAGAATTTGTTTCTTTGTGCAACAACTGCATTGGCTCCTGCTCCCATTTATGTCATCATCAACTGCATACATCAGCCACTCAACAGGACAAAACCTGATTCCTTAGTTGCATTAATTTTCTCATAATAATTTCATGCCTGTGATATAAAATGAGGAAACTATGAAGAATTTTCCTTCTATATGTTTTAAACATTGTTTTTATTAGGACATTCTTTCAAATTTATTGCCTGTTTGAAATTGAGAAATGCAGCTCATGGACCATACAAGGCGATTATATGGAGAATGTGTCGGCACGAGACAGTTGTTGACTTGAATGGTTACGTCGTTGGTTGGTAATAAGGGTTGGCACAAGTAATACAATTTTACAATATATTTTATTATATAGGGGTGCATATTGAAATATATTCTCAAGTTTTGATATTCTTTTTATAGATGATGATTTGTAAATAAACAAATAGTCTCCTCCTTGGTTCCATTCTCATTAATCATTATTACCTGCCACTTATTTAGTCTACCTCTGGCTAAAGAATAAAACGAAAGTTGCATAAGTTACATTAATTTATATTGTAGGTGAACAATGAGGACTATTTTCATACATATTAGACAAAGCCTTTTTCACATAAAATAAGACTCTGATATTAGATACCACTTAGGTTTTTCATCATAGGGTCTATGAATATTATTTCTTTTTGTAAGTATTTGGCATATATAAAAATGTTGTATCGGTAATATGTATAAGGAAAGTAAATAAATAAATAAATTATATGTAATGTTTGGGAATTTGGTGCATGTGATGATCAGATAGTCTTTTTTTATAGTAGAAACTCAGGTACAGTTAACTTCATATGGAGTTGATAGCAATGCACTCGAATTTCCACCTTTTTTTATGCTTGGAAGTTGGAAATATAAGCGAAACGGTATAGTAGTAATGCCTTATAATTACGATCCAAATTTCTAGTTTTCTACCATCTTTTCCAAGTTGGCACATTTTAAGTCTGAAAGGGTGAATTCAAGTATGGTATAAGAGCACGTTTTCAACTCATGGGGCAGCACAAAAATTATTTTTTTAATCAGAGATTCTTGGATTATACATCTATTTTCTTATTTCAAAGCTTTTCTATCTATAGGTTATGAAAAAAAGCACAGGAATGAATTGTTTAATTTCTGTTATATATATATATATATATACGAGACTAGTCATTCATTATTTCCTTGTCATTGGCAAATATTCTTCCTTGTAGTCCCTATCAGGAAAATCAAAAGATGGGGTTGCAGCCACTGGAAAAAGCAAAACCAAAATACAAGAAGGGTTTATGGTCACCTGAAGAGGACAATAAGCTCAAAAACCACATTGTAAAGCATGGTCATGGCTGCTGGAGTTCTGTTCCTATTAAGGCAGGTTGGTCTTTATTATCATGTTGCATTATTATTATCTGTATGGAACAACTTTGGTTTTCTTGAAGAAAAGTTTCTCCTCAGAAGAAACTATGACTAAACAACTTTTGTTAACTCACAATGGACTTTTCTAGCATTTAAGTTTCTTTTTCTGATTGGAATCAATTGTAGCTTCCCTTGTAATCAAGAAACAATTACATGTGCATACAGGTTTACAAAGGAATGGAAAAAGTTGCAGACTGAGGTGGATTAACTATCTAAGGCCAGGATTGAAGAGGGGCTTGTTCAGCAAACAAGAGGAGGAGACAATCCTCACCCTTCACCAGATGCTAGGCAACAAGTAAGTAAAACAGTAAAAATATTCTGATCTTTTGTTTTCCAAGTCATTAATAAATCTTCAATTTACCTGTACATTTGAAGAAGCAATTTAAGATATTGATACAGACGTGTCAGCAAAGGAGTAAATGTTAATTATTGTATTTTAATTGGTGCAAGGAAAGGTATTTAATTCTGTTTTATAAACTAGACCCTGGCCCTATAATATAAACAAAGAATAAAATGAAGTTGAAAAACTGATAGATGTGTCAATTGTCAAACCATGATCATGGCAGCCACATTTTAAAGCTTGGATAACAAAATACTTTTCTACACCAAGTTCCAATTTATTAAATTATAGTTATCTTACTCTTTAGTCCAACCAATTATTATCACACATATCATAACCAAGAGTAACTTAAAATTGAGCAGGTGGTCTCAGATAGCACAAAATTTGCCGGGAAGAACTGACAATGAGATAAAGAACTATTGGCATTCATATTTGAAAAAGAGAGTGATGTCCAATGCTAAGGAAATGGAATCTAATGAACAAGTTCAGTATGCTACCTCAAGCTCAGAAACCATGGATTCTTCTTCACATGCTGTCCAGAATCTTGCAACACAAGGCAAACAAAATACCTATAGCTTCACCAATGAGGCTTGTCAAAGCTCCCCCATACCAAAACTTCTATTTGCTGAGTGGCTTACACTTGATCATGTGCAATGTGGTGGCAACTCTGCTAATTCATATGATGAATCTTTGGCTTTGAAGAATGGATTTGACAGTCAAATTTCGTCTTTTCAAGAATCTGCTACAGTACATGACCCTATGTCACAAGGACCCTTTGGAGGAGATTATCATAATAATAGTCTAGCTCATAGTTCAGCCGAAGAGATGTTCAATTCACAGCTTAAGTTTGGAACAACAATGGTGGAAAATGGATTCATCCAATGTATACCTGGGGTTGAATTTAGTGCCAATTTCAACATGAGCAATGATACGATGTATATCTATGATAATAGCATTATTTCCACGGCAGCTCAAAATGGAATGTAAAAGGAATATATAGTTCATGTTTTTCCACACTGAGAGAAGAAAGAAAATAGAATACAACCATATAAAAAGGAGTTTGGTGTTGCATTGTATTAAGAGAATTGATTGATTCAGATATTTAAGTTCTGTCTCTTTACATGTGAAATATTACAATCTAAATGCAAATTTATTGGCTTATAGAATAAACAGTGCTAATAAGTAACAAGACTCGAATAATGATGGTTTCATCAACATAGAAGAAAGAAAAGTAATGCTTCTGAGCTAATAGTCATGTGTTATGAAGTAATAAATGGTATATTAATGAAAATCTACCTATATAAATCAAATGTGAAACCTTCAAATGATTTGGTGGCAATTAACCTTCAGCTTGCTACAAGGTCATTGTGATAGATATGGACATGAATGCAGTAAAAGGTTTCCCTTGGAAAAGATACTTGTTCAATTGACTTTCAATAAATTGGAAGGAAGTTCAGATTTGAATATGTTAGCACAAGTTTCATTCAGCACATTATAGGGGATACATAGGATAGGAGCATAGCTTTCAAACTCTTTTGCTATGCCTTCACATTCCTAGAAGTAAAATCACATACATTACTTATACATCGGCATGCTTCATTTAAAATGAATGATATCACTTTCAACTAGAAGTCTAGAATGCAGAAACTCCATGACAAATCAGGGTTGTTCTTCCTCTTTCACTTTCTCTTATTTTCATTGGTTAGTTGCTGAGAAAGGAAATGTAGTGTAGTGGACCACATACTAGTATCATTTCTTTCCAAAATCCAGGTTGTAACATACATTTAAGTCCTTCCAAATTCCAATATTGAATTTATATCACATGAAACCATCATCTTTAAACTTGATCCGAGGTGACTTGTCACCAACTTGTAACAATATAGTCGTCTGTGAGGACTAAAATAGCCCATAGAAGGGTCATTGAAGTGATAACAGTGATCATTATAGGTACCCATTTCAGTGCAATTACCTGTGTCCCAAAAGAATGAAAATTCACCATTTAACTGCTAACTATAGTATCTCTTTTTCCTTGCCTTGAAAATGGGGTAAAGAAAACTAAGAGTATATATGTTTAGCCTATTTTTAAGGCTACAACATTAAGATAAATTCTTAGGTACTCCTATGTCACATGTATTATGTGTTCAACCATAAAAAAGTGTTTTAAGATTTTATTTTCCATGAGCACCTAACAATCTTGCAAGATTATTGTGTTATAACTTATACCTCTAAGCATGATGAACACCATATTGAAGATGCAGGTTGAGGAGTGACTTGTGACCTTTCCAATGTTTCTGTCAGTGTCATAAAAATTATTGCTACGTTACCAAAACAAATTGTATAAGAACATTGTTACATGTACATCTTTCTTTTGTGCACACTTTATATTCACCTTACCATGTTTATAAAAGAAGTGTAATTAATAATTTCTCAAGTTGATTCTAACTTTGTTCTTGATTCTTTGTGCTAATAAGCATACAAAAGCAACAATATTAACAGTTGGGGATAGATAAAAAAAAAACAATTGTTACACTTATCACCTGAATTTCTCCTCCTTTCTAAGATATTGGACATGTCTTCAGTAATAATATCTAAATCTTGTTTCCTGTTAGCATTGAGTTTTGATAGGTTGGCCTGAGTTCTTGTGTCAATATATTGTCTGCTAAAGTTAGCAATTATACCATCTGCCAAAGAAATTGTGATTGGTTTGGCAAGGAAAATATGATGGACAAAAATTTCAAACTAAGTTGTAATAAGAGGAAGGAAATAAAAAACACTACAAGCTCTTATAAAATTAAAATTTGTAATATTTATTACTCCTTTTAAGTAAATAATTTTATTCAGTTTCTCCCTTAAGAAATAGCAAGTGCTTGACAGTTATATCCTTGTAGCAGACTAATGTAATGATTGAGGGAAATTACCGAATTTGACAAAGGTGTATGGCCTTGTGATATTGTCTATGAGAGTTTTATTAAACTTGTCAAACTCCTTTTGTAGATCTTGTAGGTAATGGAAAGCCAGTTTTCTTGGGTATGAAGAGTCACATAACACAATGAAAACAACTCCATTCTCCACCAAGCAACTTAATATACCAAAACAGTAGAATAACTAGTCAACTTTTTTTGTACTACATACTACTTTATACAAATACAAATCAGGGGAAAGAAAAGGACAAGTTTTTGTTATGACTCTATGATCTATGTGTGATTGTGAAATTTTAATAGACTTAACAAAAATTAACAAAATTCCCTCATATTTCTCTTAATATGTTATGTTATAAAGTCTAAAGGACAAGTAGTTAAAGAATATGATCATGGCATTGGCATAACAAAAAAGTGAAGGAAGAATGAGAACAACTTCAGCAATAGGAGAACTAAAACTGAATTTGAAAGAAAATAAAATAAAAGTAAAGTATGTATATATTGGATGAAGGATACTTGAAGGAGCAATGATCTACTGGAATTGTGAACTTGGAAGCCATGAAAGCCCCTCTTGAAATTTCTTGGAGAATGAATTCAGCTTGTTGCCTGTAACATGAAACATAGCAATTCTCTTCATTCATATATCTCACTCTTTGTGCTAGGGGTAACCCATCCCTTGCCCTTCCAACTATAGTTATCTTAACCATCTCTTAGGAACTGGAATTAAATGAAACCTGTCTCTTACAATTTCCTTCTAATATAAAGTGAATTTCAACAAGTTAGATAGAATTTATAATGTGAGATGTAGGAAACATGAAAGTAGCTAGGGAACTTAGAAAATAAGTTATTCCAAGTGTGTCCATTAAAGGAAGTAAGAACCATTATGGATAGAGAGAAAGACAATGAGGGTGGCAAGAGATTTATTATTATAAAAATCAAAGATAAGATAAATCCTTATATAATTGTTTTTTCAAGCTAATAATCTCATGTTACGTAATGTAATGATAAAAAGCAAATGAATGAAGGTTTGACTGAGATGGAGGGGTAATAAATGCAGGTCCTCAATAACACCTTAGAAGTCTTTTCTGGCTATGTGTGGTCTTTTCTGGCTGTCAGTGCCTCCTTAGAAGTCTTGCTTCTCCATTCAAGTGTAGCAGGAAGAGAAGGGACCCTTCAAGTTCAAATCAAACCAAGCATATTACGGTAACTTGGTTTTACACACTGAGTCTTGAGTCTTGAGACCCCTTTTATTTTACTGTCAATTAATGCTGGCTGTGTCTTTGGGGAGAGTGCTATTTATTTCTCAACACTCCAATCAATCAATCAATCACTCTTCAATCTTCATTTCACATTCTTGTGATGTGTATCTTCTTGCTTTTTATTGCTGTCCTTCAAAAACCACACCTCATTGCCATGCATTCAATGTGATGCTATGCTGTTCATACATTCATCTTTATAACTAAGTAACTGGATGCGTAAGGAAAATGAAGTTACTCATGCATTTATTACTTTGGAAAATTAAAACTTTTAACTCTTCAATACAAAATTTTAGAGCTTTCCTAAGGCCCATGAAAAGTACTCTTTAATGATCCAAAAATAGAATGTTTTGAATAAAGAAAATAAAAAAAAGTTGTAAGCTTTCCACGTATGAATTATGACCCTCTCTTTAAGAAATGCTATCCCCTGCATTTATGAATTATGACCCTCTCTCTCTCTCTCTCTCTCTCTCTCTCTCTCTCTCTCTCTCTCTCTCTCTCTCTTATTATAGTACTTGGGTTTTCCACTGCAACACTCCTTCTTCTCTTTATCCCACAGAGAGATAAAAGCTAGTTTGATGTGTAGAACTTGAGAAGCTTCTCACTCACTCCTGTTTGATAAAAACACAACTAAAAGGGAGCTAGAAAAGTGGTGTTGTTGCATGGGCATGAGTTTGAGTTTATGATTTTTTGTGGAGATGGGAAAAGCACCTTGTTGTGACAAACATGGAGTGAAGAGGGGATCTTGGACACCTGAAGAAGATGAGGCTTTAGTTGAGCATATCAAGAAGCATGGAGAAGGAAGTTGGCGCACTCTCCCCAAACATGCAGGTACAGCTTCAACTCTTCTCTTTCTCTTTCTTACTTTCTAGCAGCTTTTGAAGCTACATAACTAGACCTTGCAAACTTCTGTACTGTCTTCTTACTACTGCAGTTTCTACTTTTTCAAATGCTCCCAGATTGTTCTTGAAGAAGCTCCAATCACAATGTTGTGCTCTTTTCCTAATGAAGAAACAAAACCTGATTGTTGCTTTTTCATGTGTTACTCCCAATTTCCTCTTACAACACACTACTTTGTTTTGAAAGAAAGATGTTGGAATAACTCACTGAGATGAACTTAATTAATTAATGTATGCTTAACAAGATGTGGAAATCCAAATATCTGCATATCTCTACTGTTTAATCTGTCATTGTCAATTTTATGGTACATTTTTTTCTTATCATCAAAGTTGGTTGCAAGTAGGACTACAGCGATGTGGAAAAAGTTGTAGGCTGAGGTGGATTAATTATCTAAGACCTGGCATTAAGCGTGGCCCATTTACTTCTGAAGAAGAGACTAATATCATTCAACTTCATGCCTTGCTTGGCAACAGGTATATTAATTAGTTATACATACTCTCTTGTCCAATTCCTAGAGTAAAATATGATCTGTTTAATGCCTTTGTTTGTACTTCAAGTATTAAATTTACACATGTATGTAACAAGTGTATTGTATTCTATTCTATTAGGTGGGCTGCTATAGCTTCTCAACTGCCAGGAAGAACAGACAATGAGATCAAGAACTATTGGAACACCCATCTAAAGAAGAATCTTCATCACCACTCCGGAGGGACTAAACAACCTTGTCTCAGCCCTCATGCAGGGATTGTCAAGTCGGAATCTCCTTCGACTCGGCACATGGTACAATGGGAAAGTGCTAGAGTTGAGGCTGAGGCAAGGTTGTCAATGGAATCCTCATTGAACAATTCATGGTCACCAGCTAAAACTTGCCCTGATTACTTTCTTAGATTATGGAATTCCGAGGTTGGAGAGTCATTTCGTGGACTCAAGGGAAGGGAAAGAGTAGGAGAGAGTCATAGCCTTGTCTCACAGGCTTCAACACCATCATCATCATCAAAATTGGAGTCATGTTCAGATGCCTCGTTGCATTTGAAAAACACTGTTCAAGAACAAATAAGTAGCTGCAAACCAAAGCTTGAATATGACACAGGTGGATCAGATTCCGGCAACTATGAGTACCTTGATACTTCTGATTCTGCATTCAAACAATATCTGGATATGCCTGATGAAGATATAGAATTCTTGGACCACACTGACAGTTTCCTGAACCCTCCTGATGATGATGATGAGGAGGATGATAGATGTGACTAAGATGTTTCTAACTATATATATTATGATAGGAAATTTTTGTTTCCCTTATTGATATCTTGGTACTTTTGTAAATGCAGCCACCATTTAAGTAGTTAGAAACTGGTCCATGTTTGTTTTTGTTAGTTATTATAATGCTGTATGGTTTAGTGAGGTAAAAGGGGTGGATAGAGGAATAGTTACTACTTGCTAGAGTTCTAGTTAAACTACAACATTAATATATTTAATAGTTAATGATATTGTTCATGTTCGTGATTGGTCCCTTGAGAATTTTTTGACATGCCAATAACTAGCAATTACTGCAACTTGAGCTTCATATCATCAAACAAAAAGGTTAAACTTTCTGCTATGGTTGCTGAGACATTATGACAGTTATGCAGGAAACTAAGAACAAAATGATTTAATTTTAATCCTCTTCACATTTGATTTTAGAAGTACTTTTCAATTGGTTGTTGCTAAATCCATTTGTCAATAGCAGCACTACCAGAACCAAGTTGGGTATGTGTGACCTAATGCTACAAGAAACTTCTCCAAATTAAATTATTCAATTTCTTTATTGACAAAGTAATGTTATATACACGTCAACATATCACTATGCCCACATCACAATAAATACATGAGCTAAAAAATCAGCCCAGAACACACACATACTAACATTTGAATCAAGCTTGGAAGATTGTAGAGTTAGAAACAACCAAAGATTTTCTTTGGAGCTGTTTCAGTTGCTCTATACTTTGCAGCTGTCTCCTCTGCCTTGAGGATATCTTCCCCTTTCTTGGCCTCAGTGAATGCCCTCTTCTCTTCAGCTTCCCTGTGAATTGCTGCTATCTTGTTTCTCAATTTCTCTGCATGTTCTGCCTTTTTCTTCTCCAGTTGTTGCTACTCAAATACATCCCAAAAGTCATCGTTAATATTTTGAGATGACAAATCAAATCAAATGTTGGCTTGGAAGTGGCAACTATACAGTGTTATAGTAACTAATGAAATGAAATACATGCTTACATGAATCTTTTTCAGTTCAGCCTCCGTGGAAGCTATTTTACTCTTCTCCCATGATGAAATGCATGAAAGCTTCTTCTGAGTTCTGCGAAACAAATTGATCCAAAATCAGCAATAAATAGCTTGTTAATTAATATGAAGAATGACATATCTTTAGTTCTTACTTGTTCTCTGCTCTTGATTTCTCACTTTCTTCCCAGGCTTTGATCAATGACATCCTCTTCTCTGTTGCAACTCTTGCAAGCACAGCATCTGAATACAATCTCAGCATATATGAAAAGAAATCCACATAAAAATGGAATTCGAGATTCATCCACATACCTCTGTTGATAGATCCCTCAGAGGGTTTCTCTTCAGCACCTTCCTCAGTCTCTGCCAGTAAAGAATGCTAATTGCTAAATTGCTACTAAAAGTTAACTTATAAAACAAGATGAAGAGGTAGTAGTGCTATACTCTCAACTATGGCAAGAGCTTTGGATTCATCATCATGCTTGTTATCTGTAGGAGGTAGTTGTGGAATTACAGATTTCTCCTCGTCCACCTTATTGGGTTGCTCCTCTTCTGTCATCTTTTAATTATATCTTATTATGCAGAAAGCTATAACAAGAAGAGATTCAGGATTCTGATATGAGATATAATAGAAAGAGTATTGAGGGACAAGGTTGGTTATGGTTGGAGGAAGGTAACTTTTAACTAACTTAGCTTGGTGGGTGTGGTGGGTATGTGGAGAATGATAGGGACTAGGGAGATACCACTGTTGCTTAAATTCATATCACCATATCAATTCAAAATTTATATGATGATTACCTTAATTAAATTTAAGGCCATACTTGTTGCAACCACTTTATGAGTAATGGTTTCGTGCTCAAGAAAAGTAATGCCATTATTAGAAGCAATGACGCTCTTTATAGTACAACATTAAACCAGTCTTCCAAATTGGATATTTTGTTATGGAATTTCAAAGCCTCGGTGATTATGCTCTTAAAAGTTCGTATTAAAAGGTGGAGTTTAGTGATAATGAGCAACTGAGCAAGTATACCATTAAGGTGGTAATGCATTTGTCTTTATCATTAACTCAAATGGTTGTTTATAAAATAAACAACATAATAGGAACTTGAACGTGAAAGCATGAGGTAGTGACTTAGGATGATGTACATCTCAAATCTTACAAGGAAGGCAAAGTTGTGACCTCCCAAACTGGCAAAGCCATAGTTTATTTCTCATATCATGACCAGGGAATTGAAATATGGGAGTCACTCAGATTTGATTCACCATTTTTCGGTCAAATTAATTTGTCTAGTCTAATTTTGACAAAAATAACACAATTTAATCGATTATATATGTTAAATTTTAATTATTAAAAAATATCTTTATATTTTTAACGTCTTTATTTCAGTGGTTCCTTGAAGTATTGAATTATTGATTTATTTCTATAAGTTAGGGCCTCTATTGAATGGGCCATGCAACGAAATATAGAGTTTGAAGAAAAAAAATTGATATAGTTGGTCCGTGTTGATATGTAACCCATTTATGTAAAGTTTTTTTCCAAATTATATTGGGGTTGATTCATGGTATTTGTTTCTATGTAACACAATAGCCCAGTCCTAAAAGAATGCTCTTATTTTTATCAAAATAATATTTTATTTAATTATGATTAATAAATAACTATTAGCTATACGCATAATTAAATAACTCTTATGGCTTGCCATTATTAAGGCTATTTTATGGAACCAATATTCTATCAACACACTAATTCTCTAATGAGAAAGTCTAGGGAGCCAATGGCCTAAGCGTACAATGTGTACAATGAAGGTTTAGAAAGTATTAGAGATATCATTATTAGTGTTACGTTATCCTGTCAGGTTACGCTTTTGGGATGAGTGGTTTCAGGACATGGTATAAGAGTTCCAGATGCGGAAGGTCAAGAGTTCGAACCTTGGTGAACCCAAAATTAATTTTTTATAACATGAGATGTTTATTATCCCTGGTATCCGGATGGTTATCCTTGGTATCTGGATGGTTATTCTGCATAGTATAAGTGATGTTCATTTAATTCATAAACCAAAGATTTAGCCCATTGTACATATTGTACACTTAGGCCATTGGCTCCCTAGCACTACTCTTCTCTAATACATTGAATATTCTTTGGTACATCTAATACATGGAATATATGTCCACAATTTGATATTTTCACTTACAAATCAGCAAGGAGTGAAAATAAACTAAAAAAATTACAAGGTAGACTGATTTTTCATGACGTAGAGCACAACATTGAGGATTAATTACAAGCTATGTCCATAATACAAATAGATATTATTTCCTTTTTCCCAATCCCAGCACACACTGATAACAAAAAAAAAAATATGAGGTGGAAGACAAATCTAAATGGGTGCATAGTCATCTTCTGCAGGTGGAGCATCAGATAAAGCAGATAATACAACAAAAGCACCAAATAAGATTGTGATCACAGCAGTGAAGTTGACAAGTAATGCCTCAGAGCCATATTTTGCCAATCCTGAGTTCTCCAAGAAAGTGAGTTTCTCCAAAAACCCAAGAGAAGCAGTGCCAATAGCCAATACATACACGAATAGTCCAAATAGAACATGCCAAGGTAGTGATTCGCGTCTAATGGCCGGAGTTCCACCAGGGAAGAAGAAGATCACAAACCCATATAGCCACTGCAGATCACAAAATAGAAATATTCAATTCTTAGTTTGAAATAGCAGAGCCAACAGGGACATGAACCATAAACGCAAACAAAAACATTTCCAGCTTTCAGAGAATACTATATACTATAATACTAATTATACTATTGAATATGTTCCAGAAGCATGCAAGTACATGTCGATGTTTCAGCCTTATTGAATGGTTTACCTGAATGCCATAGAGGGAAATAACTGCAATTCCAAGCCATGAATGCAAGCTGTAGAGATTGGCAATCCCACTTTCATTATGATTCTTGAAAGCAGCACAGATTCCAAATATTCCAAGTGCTAATGCAATTGCATGGAGAGTAAGGTGTATCACTTTCTTCACTTCCTTCTTCAAAGGAAGAGATTTGTAACTTATGATAGCTGCAAATTGTTCAAATTAGGCAAAATTAGTGAAAAAAAAAAAACACTTAATAGGGTTAAAAAAATAAAAAGGAAATAACATTGACCTAAACCAGTAACTTGTGAAATTAGTTTGATTACCTTCACCACCAAGAAATATCAAGCCAAGTATCATAAGAACAGGATGGAGCTGTATAAAGTAAAAAGATAAGTAAGACTTGACAAAAATAGATGGCACAAGTCAACTGTATATACTTTACACATAGTTTTACAATGATAGTCACTAATATATTGTAATAAATAAAATTTTCCAATAAATAAGCAACTTTTTCACACTCTATATGTTCAGAGGAATCATGATCATTTTTAGAGCTAATGATAACAACTAGAAAGAAATTACAAACAGCTAAGAACAGGAACAAAAGTCCTGAGAGTACCATTTGTCCATGTGTGGTTGAATTTGCACCACATGAAACCAAGCACGTGAAAGTTCTTTTCCCCACTCAAATACCAAACAGATAAGCATGCATGTCTATTCTCTAGCTCAAAGAGGGTAGGTACAAAAAAGGAGCTTATAATCTTATTATTAAATAATAAAAATAAATAAATGATAATAACATCTATTGATCTAATAACATGAGACCCACCCATCATGCTAAAATACAGAAACACAGTTTTAGACTTTAAGGGGAATTCCTCTGACTTGTTCAACCAAACAGGGCCAAAACACTTGGGTCCAATTTACTATTGCAATTATCCAAGTCCCTCTTGTTCAATCGTCAATGGTCCAACAAGCAGAATTAGAAGAAATTTTGCTGATAATTAACATGACAATCATATTGGTTCTCCAATACAATAGCTAATTCAGCCAGCACACGATAGCAATAAAGAAAAGCAGAACTTCTGCCTTTAAAAATTAAGAGACAAAAAAGGGGGATTTTATTCTAATCTAGTATGAATAACTTTTAAATATATAAAAAGCAGTGCTCAATTAATTAATCACAAGTTGCAGCAGGCTCCTTGAGATGTGAAATATTATATCACACCAGATACATACGACCCGTTCAAGGAAAAAAATAATAAAGGAAAGTTGCAATAGTGTTAATACTTTCACAGAGACTCAATGACATGGTGTCATATAAAAAGGAAAAAAAAAAAATTCAATTCAATCAGTCACTTTTATATATACATACATGATACAACAATTGGAATTGTAAGAAAGTAGCAAAAATTATGATATATGTTGTGATTATAGCTATATAATATAAGATGAGTGGTGCTTACATTTCTATGGTTTGATATTTGATACTCCAAACTTTGATTATAGAGAAATGTGTAGAAAGAACCTAACCTAACCTTACATTTCACTTACCATGAAATTGAATCTCCAAGAATTGGGGTAAAATGAAGAAACAGATACTGAATATCGTAAAATGTAGCAAAGAGAGAGAGAGTGAGAGAGATACATTGAAGATGAGGTTCTTGTTATCGGCGTCCCAGGCCAAGCCACCCCTGAAGTGAATGTTCCAGACGAGGACGAAGATGATGGCAACCAGACCAAGGACGTGAACGACGTATGTGAAGGGAACGGCGGTTACGCCCAACGCCATCGAAACGCTTAACTGTCTCTCTGCGACTCAACAACCAACGGGTCAAACACGAATAAAGAGCAGCTCACTAGTACTTGTAGCTTGTTAACTCATTATGACTCCATTCTCCACCGTCCGATTCACATCCTGGCTAGATGCTCGCCACGTTGCTCTTTCTCATTCGAAATAAATCTACTTCATTTTTCTTCTGTTTTTTCATATCAGAAGAAAAATCCACTAAAATGTAGATGCGGGGAATTTCAATATAGATAAGCTTATCAGTTATAATATTGGAAAAAATTTAACTTTTAATTCAATTATGTCCTTATTTATATTACACATCACATCATCGCAATGGCTACAATTACAGGTAGGTGTTAGAAAAAGAGTAAATAATTATGATTATATGAAATATATTTTTGTTTGCATAACATCTAATTACATGCACACGGTTCATTGTAAAGAATATAACATTAAAATTCACCAATTTAGAATAGGTTCGATTAAAAGAGTTTTTTTTTTTTTTTTTTTTTGCCCTCGCCGATATTATTTATAAACATGGGGGGCCATTTTCAATGTATTTAATAAAAAATTTTTTTTGTTGGCAGTGGTTGATGGATGAATTTAGACGCTGAAAGCAACAAAATGCAGCTGGATGCCTGTACCTGTACCGCTGAAATAAGCAGTGACGTTCGCCCTTTTTTTTTGGTGAATAAAACCTCTTTTTATGGACATAAAACAACTAAGCCTACAAAATTTGGGCTTTATATTTTGGGCTGGGTATGCGAGCACTCTGTTTTGAATATTATGTATTTTGCAATCCAAAAAAAATGATTTAGTGTCGCAATCGATAACAATAATGTCATATTCTAGAGATATTATTACGTTGGCATGCATAAAAGATAAAACTATTGGCAACCACTATGTTGGATCAAAATGAAGCAATTAATGGCTTAATCCTGATTTGTTATGAACTGCTTAACCTTAGTACAAAATCTTACATTTTTTGTCAACTTTTTCTCTGAAATTTTGTTTGTCAACTACTACATGAAAATAATAATTGAAAATTATTTGATAGTTTAACATGTTTTATAAAATTATTTAACAAAGCATATATTCACATCTTAATTCTTAGTTAATAATTATCATCTTCACATGAAAATTTTCTCACCTAAATAGCTATTTTATTTTGATTGAATAAGCACAAATATATTGGATGGTCAACTAGACCAATGAATTGACATTCTTGAAGGTTGGCTTGAACTTGTTTTTGTTGATAATTGAATGACTGAATTTAAATTTGGAGATGTATAAATTTGAAAATAGAGCGCAGCATTATTTATCCCTTTGGCAATTTCAATCTGGATATAAATGTGGCTTAAAAGACTACATTAAAAAGGGTATACATACCTACCGGTCTCGTAGGTATATTAGATGAAAATAATAAAATCAAATGCACATAATAACTCCGATGATTCAAAGATCCACCAATACTTTAGTGTCTTCTTAAGATTCTCTCACTGTTGATATGTAAAATTGATGGAACAAATTTGTTATATCAGCTGGTTGAATTTTGGTATATCATTAATGATATCTCTAATATTTCAAATCTACATTATTGAATTAGCTTAGTACATGTACAAAGTTCAATTATATTTGATAAGAGTCCCGTTAGGGAGACAATGAGGTATCTATATAATATGTACAATGAGCTGTTTATTTGGCTCAATATGTATTAATAATATAAATTAAACATTGTTATTCTAAATTTCTAGTTGTTTTTTGTGATTTCTACCCCCAATTTACTCTAAATTCTTTCACATTAACCCTTCATCATCCACCATTACCTACCCTCCAAAAAATTCCATTGTTTGTTTCGCAGAAAAACCCCTTTCTTCCGCGCTCGCATCATCCCAGTGTTGCTGCCTGGGTCTTGTTGAATTACTCGAAGAATAAACATCCACGAAAACTGAAAAAGTAAACATCCAAAATCATACAAAAATGAACATCCAATGTGAACGTGTATAAATCATAACTAGCAATCATCGTCTACAACTAAACACCTAAGAATAACCATCCACGTTCACAGAGAAAGTGAACATCCAGCGACAGGAAAAAGGCACAAACCGGCTGTAATGGAGGCGCTAGACGTCCGGGTTGCTGCGGTGTTGCGAGCTCGACTCACACAATATGCGCGTCCTCCCTACGTGCGGTGGCCTGTGTGGACGACGACGCCAGTCGGAAGAGTGTCAGCGCAATGTCCGACAGCAACTGGTAACTGTACCAGTTTTTGTTTTGAGGAGAGGGTGAGAGAAGAGTTTATACCGTATTGAGAGAGGGAGATAATCCTAATTTAATTCTGACGGAAATCATGATTTGATTCAAATTTTAAATGAAAAACTACTCAAAATTAATTAATTGCCATAATTACTCAAAATTAATTAATTTTCATAATTAACAGAAATATGATTTAATTCAAATTTTAAATTAAAAGCTACTCAAAATTAATTAATTGCTTCTAATTTAATTCTAATTTCAATTTAACCCGTTATACTATAAAACATACATTAACTGCTCGTACTTTTCCATTTGGTAATTGATATACGTCACAATATTCTCCAATACTCATTTCATTATTATTTCATGAAATTAATGTAATGTTAAATGAACGTTTGTTTAGGGCAGTGGAAGTGCTAAACCGATACGAGTCCAAGCACTTAACTACTAATTGATGACTTTTCCACACCGTGATTGGTAATGAATGATTTGGTATCAGCTTTTGAAAAGGTAAATCAACTTTTTAATTACTCTGGCACAAAGGAAGAAAAAGTTGTAGACTTGTATCCCTCAGTGCGGTGAGTGTGGTGGGGAGAAAGGGAATCCGAATAACATAATGCTATGGACAGATAAACCATATAAATTACAGGTTGAAGATTGAAAAATATACATAATTTATTATTTTTTAGTAAATTAAAGTGAAAGTGGCTCTTGAATTTGGTTAGTGGATAACTTAAAGGGGTACACGAAGTTTGACAGTGATATCTTAAATGGAAGGGCAGTGTTGGAAATTAAATTAAAGCATTAAAAGAAAGCACACAACAGCTACTAACTATATAACACCAAAATTGTGAGTGTATGATTAATGTATGGATCCGTATAAGCATGGCTATGGAATTTGAATGGAGCTACGTGGACATTGGACAATGCACGTTTCTTCTTATTCAAATCTTGTGTTCTTTGCATGTGATCCAATATATAACATTTGCTGAATTTGATAGCTAAATAATATATAGCTTAAGCTTAGTACTTCACACGATACAAAGTCACAACCACAATTTCGTACGTAACACAACACATTTGGGAAGCTCAGTTTTTATGCAACCCAAAAAAATGTCGGTCACAAACTTGTTTTATAAAAAAAAAGTATACATTAAATATATTAAATAGTTTTTTTTTCTTTTTCTATTTCACATGATAATGATGTATATCAAATAATGTTGGAAAAGTTTCTTATTGGAGTGTTTCCACCTCATGGTACGTTGATGTGTTAATTGCTTATTAATTAGATAAACTTAAGAGAGAGCATTTAAATATTGCTAAATATGCTTAAGGCCTGTTTGGCCGCCGACAATGGCATGTGCTGAATCTGTGTTGTGCACACAAATGCCTAGCTTGAAATGCTACAAATTATAAATAAAATTACCTGTATTTAATATGATTAAAAAATTTAAAATCTTATCTTCTAATAAAATTGATTTTGCTAGAGATAAGAAGGGTGAAGATTGGTGGGGACGAAAGTAGGGCGTCAAAATGGGCTAAATTTATAGGACTAACTCGTTTATCTATTTAAATAAGTGGGTTTTGCCTCTAAAATTAAGTTCGTTTTAATTTCGGATTAAATGGGCTGAACCCGATTAACCCGAAAAAAATGACGGGTTAAACGGGCTGGCTCGCGGACTAAATGAGTGGTCCGTTTATTTTTTTTTTACATTTTTTTCAAAAAAAAAATAGCACTTTTAGCTAATATTTCTCCCGATCCGACTTGAAAACCTAACCCACTAACTAAAAAAATATTATTTTTTAAAGATTTTTTACTTAAAAGTAATCATTTTTATCAAAATATTTTCAAAAAATAAAATAAAAGGATAAACGGACTGGCCCGTTTAACCCATCAGACTGATCATAAATAGTTCGGACTGAAAAATTATGGCTCGCAAATGAAACGAACGGTCCAACCAATTTAATCTACAGATTTAACCGAATCTAAATGAACCAGACTAGCACGTTTCACAGCCCTAGACGAAAGGTTTGGCATTTACAACTCATTTTGTGAATAAACTTTTGGCACAGTGTCCTTGCAGCAAGAAAGGCACTTCATTTATGTTTCTGGTGGGTTGATTGATGCTTATCAGAGACAGCACACAAACACATGCACATGGACATGCACATTGACATTCCTCTCCCTCTTTACTTAACCCTTTCCAAGCTCCTTTGGTCAACATAAATCTTCATCCTTCTACCCCCATTCCAAACGTTACAACTTGGTCACTTTTTTTAAAAATAATATTAAGTTTGTTTTTAACTATTTTCATCTAGTATTGACTGTATTGTATTTTATAACATGTTGGAATCTTGGTGTGATTAAGAGTCAATAGAGAATTGCATGAATCCGGGTCAGTCTTGTCATTTTGAATTTGCTCACTTCATGTAAGTCAAGGTGAGAAGCTTCTAATACCAAATTTACTTTCTTGAATGCTCTTTTTTTTGTAGTTTGCTAATGATGCAAGTTCAGTATCTTAGAGGCCAGCCAACCAAGTAAGCAAGAAAGGACTTCTTAACAAGCACTACTCTCTCTTTCTCATTCTCAACATTCTCTTACTTCCTCCCTCCATTTCCATTGCCACCACTCATCAAACTCGAGAGATCTGTCACCAAATAATTATATTAGTGACCAATGAGGTGCAGCTTCTAAGATTCTTGTCTTGTCCTGCATCTACAATTACTGCAACTCCGTAACAACTATCAGCCTGACAAGATGTTCAAGTCATGGAGCAAGAAGAACAAGATCAAAGCTGTGTTCAAACTCGAATTTCAGGCAACTCAGGTAAGAAGAAAAAAAAAAGACAAGGACTTTCTTTATTCTCATGGTACTAAATCTGAAAATGGGGTTTGGCCTATCTGTCATAACTGTATCATATTGCCAACAAGATTTGAAATTTGAAATTTATACTGTATCACATAGTGGATTCTGTGTATTGAGGGGAATGTTGTGTATTGTGTGTAATTGTAAACAAATGTGAAGAATCTGAATCTGTTTTTGTGTTATTGATTAGGTGCCAAAGATGAAGAAGTCTGCACTGATGGTATCTTTGGTTCCAGATGATGTTGGGAAACCAACTGTGAAACTGGAGAAAACTGAAGTTCAAGATGGGGCCTGCATATGGGAGAATCCAGTTTTTGAATCAGTTAAACTTGTTAGGGATGCTAAATCAGGAAAAATCCATGAGAAAATCTACCATTTCATTGTTTCCACTGTAGGTGGTTGTACCTAAGAAAATTTAACACTTCCCTTTTTACCTGATTAGAATGTTCTTGCTTAATTCTTTATGGCTTCTTGTTGCAGGGATCTTCAAAATCTGGCTTTCTTGGGGAAGCCTCAATTGATTTTGCTGATTTTGTAGCAGAAGCTGAGCCAATGACTGTCTCTCTACCCTTAAAATTCGCCAATTCCGGTGTAGTGTTACATGTTAGTACCCTCTTGTCCCCCTTCCTATCTTGCTTCTTGTGTCATATTATTCATCTCTTGATGTTCTTGTGCCGTAAGAATCTGAGCTTTCTAGGAGCTTTTGTTTCCTTTCATGTCTTAAACTACTTAATTACCATCAGATTACAAAGACCATTCATAATTTACTCACATAAGAATTGTTGAGACAGGTGACAATTCAGAATGTGGAAGGATATACTGCTGAAAGGTGAAAATGAATATCCTTTTACATTTAACCTTTGTAAATTTCCATATTCTTCTTCTTGCTTTTCTTTCTGTTCCCATAATTGCTTACAAGTTACAACCACATGCCTTATATACCTTAATTCCAGAATTGGAGAAGATAATGGAGCTGAAGAACTTTATAATGACACAACCTTGAGACACCAACTGAGCTTTGGCAGTACAGAAGAAAGTTATAATGTTGAAGAAGTAAGGTCCATAAGATTCCTTTATATGGATGACAATTTTGCACTAATTTGAAATTTTCCTTATTGTGATTTTTTTCTTTTTCTTTTATGCATTTAACATGAACTTCTTAAGCGGATAAGTTAATGAAATGAAATGATACAATTTATACAGTTATAGTCATGTTACCTTTGTTGTTATCTTATAGAATGGGAACATGGCCAAGACCAGATCTGGATATTCTGAACAAAATGCATCTAACGGCATTAGTCCTGGGGTAGCTTCATGGGAGGATCCTTATAGTTTCAGAAATACATCACTGCCATCATCAAAAGGAACTGGTGAGGCCACCGAGAACCAAGTGCACAAGAGGTCTAACACAAACTGGTCTCTTGGTTCAGGATCAGATGGAAGTTTAAACAGCCTTGAAGATAGTCTTCCAAGATTCCAAGGACATTCGGATAACACCATTGAAAAGCTCAAAAGTGAAATCACTTCTCTAAAGCGGCAAGCTGAAGTATCAGACTTAGAGTTACAATCGCTTCGAAAGCAGATAGAAAAAGAAAGCACTCGGGGACAAAATCTGTCGAGACAAATTATCAGTCTCAGAGAGGAGAGAGATGTGTTCAAACTTAAGTATGAGAAGCTCCAGTCCCAGCAGAGTTACAATGATGAGAGCAAAGCTTCAAGAGCCTTGAAGTCTGAGATTGAAGATACTAGGATTCAGTTAGAGGCAGTTAAGGAAGAGCTTGTTTATGAGAAAGAAACGAGTGCCAATCTTCAGTTGCAACTGCACAAGACACAGAGCTCAAACTCGGAACTACTTTTGGCTGTGACAGACCTTGAAGCAATGCTGGAACAAAAGAATAAGGAAATGTCAGATCTTTCTACCAATGTGAAATCCCAAAACAGTACTAGTCAGCGTGGTCATGCTAGAGAATTAGATTTCTTGAGGCAGAAAATTGAAGATCAGAATGGCGAAATAAACATGTACTGCAAGCAAAATGAAGAGCTAAACGAGCATATAAAAGAGCTCACTTTGGAGTATGACCTTCTTAAGAAGGAAAATGTTGATATCACTTTGAGATTGAAGCAAGATGAAGTTCAGCACCTTAAGTTACAAAATGAACATTCAGCTTCTTTGGCTACAATACAACTCCTCGAATCACAAGTAGAAAGACTAGAAGAAAGGATAAAGATGCTGGAAGATGAACATTCAACATCATTGGTCTACATCAAGGAACTTGAAAATGAAGTTAAGTCTTTGGAGAAAGAACTGAAAATGCAGGAAGAGAAATTTGAAGACGATATGCGTGCTATCCAACGTGCGAAAGCTGAGCAGGAAGAACGAGCCAGCCAAGCCGAAGAGGCCTTGAAAAAGACAAGACACAATAATGCTGTTGCTTCAGAGCGGTTTCAGGAGGAATATAGATTGCTTTCTGTTGAAATGGCGGCCAAAGTTGAGGAGAATGAAAAGATGAATGACAAAGCAGCTGCTGAAGCTGATGAATTGCGGCAGAAGAACAGACTTATAGAAGAAATGCTCCAGAAATGCAACCAAGAGCTCAGGCTAATTTCAGATCAGCACGAATTGAAACAGCAAGAGCTATTGAAGCAGATAGATTCAAAAGGAAAAGCAATGGAACACATGTCACATGAATTAGAAGTTAAATCCAAACAACTTGAAGAAGCAAAAAGGCAAAGGGATGAAAAGGAGGCTGCATTTTCAAAGCAAATTCAGTTGCTTAGATCTCAGATTAAAACATTGTTGGCAGAGGAGTGCACATTGTCTAAATCCAAGCTAAAAAAGAACACAGCTGAGATGGTAAGGATAGATGCACAAACAACAAATGATGAGGAGATGGTGCTCAGCACCCTACTGTCAGAAGTGGAAATCTTTAAGGTGCAGCACAATGAAACAAAACAAAGTTTGCACAAAGAACAAGTGGAGAAAGAATGTATGAAGAAACAGATATCTCAATTAGAAGGAGAGTTGAAGAAGAAGGAAGCGGAGTTAAGTGCTATGGAGAAGAAGATCAGGAATAACAAAGGACGAGATTATGCCGCACCTCTTTCTTCTGCTAAGGCCCAGATTAAGAAATCAAAACCAGAAATTGAGAAGGTAATTCTTCAGCTTCTAGACTTCATATAAGAAACTAAGAGCATAATGTTACTGTTTGTATTAATTAGTGCACAATACAAAACCAAGAGAATAGTAATAGCATCATAATTCAAACAGAGTGTAGAGATGCTGAAACTTCAGTTGAAATGAAATCATACTTAGATCCAGTTTTTAAACAACTTCCTGTTCATGAATCACAAAACAATGCAACTATATATGGCAAGAGTTGTGTACACTGTTTGATGAATTGTCTAACTGTTGGTATATTTTGTAACATGAGAAGGGAACGGATGCGGGAAGCAAATCAGCTAAGAACCAAGATAGCGAGGTCCGAATGCATGAACTGTTGAATGAAGTATCAGCCCTTAAGGAAAAGAACAAGAACATGGAAAGCGAGCTGAAAGAAATGGAAGATAGATATTCAGAGATTAGTCTGAAATTTGCAGAGGTTGAGGGAGAAAGACAGCAGCTCGTTATGGCGGTACGCAATCTCAAGAATGGTAAGAAGAACTAGAATGCATCTTCAGAGGTGGTGATGTCTCAGACAAATCACACATGGTTTGTGAATGAAACAGAATACATCATGAAACCAAATATATGACAAGTGCTTTGAACTTGGGCTGTGACCTTTAATCCTGTACATGAGAGCTAACATTTTTACCTCATACAAATTTAACCAGTCCTTTTGCTCTTCAGCTTTGAGCCTTGTATTTTATTTATATGTCATGTAACCAATAACTTATCAGTGATTCTTTGGCGCTCCCTACATCACGGTTCTGTTGTAATTTCTGCATCACACTTCAACTATATTTTTAAGACAAGAACTGCGATGTTGAGCATTTACAGGTACAGAATGAGAACATTTTCTTTTACAGCAACACAAGAATTTCTCAGTTTGTCATAAGTTTTAACATTTTTGGTGGTGCAACATTGGATACAATATGACAGATAAACAAGATGTACAACTATGATGCCAAGAAGAAATTCTTTTCCCAAAAAGAAAAAGAAAATGTTGCCTACTTTAATTGCTTAAGTATTCTCATTGAGGGACTTAACTCTAATATGGCAATAATAAAACATCTGGGTAGATTAAATTACTGCATTTAATGGAATATAGAAGTGAGTTTTCCTCAAGATGTGAAGCCAAAGTATCATGATTCAAATACAATGAACATAGACACAATTGATACCACAATCAAGAGAAAACCATTAATTGAAATTTTTCAAAATCCAAATTTCCAAGCTAACCTGGATGGATCATGGATCATGGATCATGAATCATGGATCAAACTAAAAAGTACATGTTACTGCCACGTTACAGGGAAAGTAACACTAAAATAAATAAATAATTGTGACAGTTTGCTTAACTGCTATTCTTGAAAGCCCCATCCACCCATTATTTAGCATAACCGACAAGACAAGAAGATATCTTTTTGACTTTCCTAACTACAATAATTTAAGAACCAAAGTAGACACTTGTCTATGCTCCTTACCTCATCCTACATTCACGTCGGCAAAATCTGAATTATTTTACATACATGCACTCTTGTCACTTGGCTAGTGATTAGTTTCCGTGTGTCAGTTAATCACATCTAAATCAAACATTAATCCTTATTCTTCGGATGTGACCCTACATTACTATATCTAGCATTCCAACTCTAAACAACATTTCAAATGACGACGACAGTTATTTGTTTTTGAAAGAAAACAAAAACCGCTCACTATGTACGTGTCAGTTGATGATTACATGTTACCAATGTCCACGTGGCTCCAGTTATGAGATGCAAAGTTGCAAACTGTTTCATGGGACTTGTCTATAAACTCTCTATAGCCTTTACTCTCTTTTGTATACAGAGATCAATTAAGCAGTTTCTTTCATGGAGTCTGAAGTAGTTCGTAGTCATCAAGAACAAGATGAGAATGATGAACAACAACCACCCTTCAATGATTCTGCTTCACAACTCGGTATGAGTCTCTTTTTTCTTTTTCATGTATGCAAGTTTGAATTTGAAGGCATCTGATCGGGTGCATATGTATGCAGAAGAACAACATAGTGATCCTGAGAAGAAGTCATCGGTTCTGAACAAGGTGAAGGCAAGGGCTAAGAAGATTAAGGATACAGTAAAGAAGCATGGTCAACGAGTCCTTGATCATGTTCATGACAATAGCAGTAGTGAAGATCAGAACAGTCCTGTTCATCATGACATCAATGAGCCTGAAAACCAACAAGTTGATAGAGCATTAGGTACTCTACTCTTTTCTCTTTCTTCCATATTAGAAACTAAACTATTCTTTTTTTTACATCATCTTTTTCAATCATATACATATTAACATATTGTATGTTAAAATATCTGAAAAGTTAAATCCTCACGGTTTTCTTTTCTGTGTTGTTGAATGTTGTGCAGTTGATGAAAGTGGAGATGTTAAAGATGCTCCGCCAACGTATCAACAAGTCGAAAATTATGTTAAAAATGCTGCAACGGAATCTGAGCAAGTAGAAAATTTGGGCAAGTCAGAAGCCAATTATGGTGGCACAACAAATATGGGAGAAGAACCTCAGGACAAGGCAGGAACTGTAGGTGTTGTTTCTCCAACTGATGAAAACATAGCCACTGAGGAAGAGAAGGAAGGGCATTCTAAGGACACTTTGGAGAACATATCTGAGGCATACGCTACTACTCGAAATTATCAAACTGGAACAGGTAATCATTTGCATTAGTAATGGTTTGATGACCAACCAGCATTTGTTATATTTATCATTTAACAAAATGATTCAAGAAAAAGAAATAAGTTTAGTTGAGTTGGATTTTGTTTTTGGATATTCTGCAGTTGGTGAAAGTGAAGCTGTTCAAAGTTCTCCCCCAACATATGAGCAAGTGGAAGATTTTGTTAAAAGTGGTGAACCAGAACCTGAGCAAGTTGAAAATCTGGACAAGACAGTACCAAGTTCTGGAGGTACAACACCATTTGTGGGAGAAGAACCTCATCACCAGCCAAGAGTTGTTGGTGCTTCTCCAACTACAGAAACTAATGAAGACATAACCACTGAACCAGCTAAAGCATTTGCTGAGGAAGAGAAATTTAAGGGAAATTTGGAGAATCCAACAAGCTTGGGTGAAGAACTGCACCCGCCGGGAAGTAGGCCTGAGGCATACACTATTCCTCCCAGTTATCAAACAGAAGACACTGATTCAACAGGGAAAGGTAAGTAGGAGCAGAACTCAATTTTCTGTTGTAGATTATGCATCATGTACTGATGCATTGTAATATTACTGCTATACTTTGTAAAATTTCACAGTTAAATTTGATAGGAGATTGCTGCCAAGGTGGTGTTTGTCTTTAGTGTTGATAACATGGTGTGGTTAGAGACTGATTGAAGTGATCAAAATTGGTGATACATAATTTATCACTTGCCTGATGATTATGTATGTTAATAAATGATGTTGGGCTTGCAGGTCCTGATGATGAAATAAAGATTAAAGAAGTGGAGAAATCTTTTGAGGAGAAGATCAAAGATGATCCAAAGTCTGTTCTAGTGCCAAAATTCCTGCCAGATTCTGCTGAAACTCAAGACTCTTCTGATGGAAACAAAGATCAATCTGAGCAAAAGCCAGAGCCTCAACTCTCAAGTGCAACTAAAACCGAGCACCCTCCTGATCATGAAAACCATGAACGAGACTTGCCAGAGCTTGTGCAAGAGAAGGAAACTCAGTTTGCTTCAGATACTATATCCTCAAGTACCAGCAGCCACAGGGAAAATCCTGAAGCAACTGAACAAACTTTCAACAGCAACATATCCAGAGATGAAATGGAGAATCCATCAAAGGAAAAGAGTTACTCAGATGAGATATCATCTGCCACTTCTGCAATTGCTGCTGATAGGGCTATCTCTGCTGAAGGTGTTGCTGCTGTTCCTAAGAGTGATCATGGAGAGAAAGGTGATGGAGAGGGAAAACGTGAGGATTCTTCTAACAAGTCAGGAAAGAACATTGCTACCTCTGTGACAGAGAAACTTGCTCCAGTTTATGGGAAGGTTGCTGGTGTGGGAAGTGCAGTGAAGTCTAAAGTGTCCGGAACCAGATCAGAAGACAGTGTTGGAGTTGAAACAGAAAATGTGGAGAAAGGAGAAGACAAAAGGGTGAATGTGAAGGACTATTTGGCTGAGAAGCTAAAGCCTGGTGAAGAAGACAAGGCACTTTCTGAGGTGATTTCAGAAGCTTTTAACAAGCGTAAAGAAGATCCAAAGAAGGCTTCTGAGGGTGAGGATAGGGATGTGGATGCTATAAAGAAGCAAGGAGAAGAGACAGTGGCTGAAACTGAAGAGAGCAATGTGAGTAGTCCAGGAAAAAGTGTGGTTGGTAAGATTAAAGGTGTTGTTGGCTCTTGGTTTGGCAAATCAGAGGAGAATCAATCATCATCAAAGGGTATATGTTTTCTTGGCAGATTTTGCAAACACATTTGTATATGACTAGTATAATTCTGATTCTGATGTTGTTCTTATGAATGCAGGAGGTGAAGATTTAACATTGAACAAGAATAGTGGTGAAATCCAGGCTGAAGGTGAAAGAAGACTGGAGGAGTAATGCAATTGAAGAATTTATTATTTATGTGCTTTCTGGTTGTCTCATGTTGTTAGTTGTTACATATGTTTGTGTATAGTGGATTTATGTGAACCTTGTTATGTGTATGTGCAGTATCAATTATGTATGAACCACACTGTATTGTTATTATTAAGTGAAAATGGTGTCTTAATACTTAAATAGTATATTTTCTTGTACACATCAGTGGAGATAAATGCTCTTCCAAATAAGAAGAAAACAATTTATCATTGATCTCAAGATGTTAATGCTATTTGTAAATTGATTATGGACATCAAAAGTAGTAGAAATCTTAAGGATAATGTGGTGTTCTGCTGAAGGTCTATTGAGATATTCACACAAGTTGACAAATGAGAGTTTAATTACTTTTAAATTAAAGTACTACTTATATATAATAGAAATTATTAATTCAATAGTGGTTAATCTCTAATTTTATTACTTTATCAATTTTCTTATTTTAGGTAATTAAAAAAAAAAGGATATTAATTGCATTGTCAAACTAAAATCCTAAACTAGAAATTTGGGTAAAAGTTAACCCCGATTTTTTCCTTTCTTTTCTGGATCTGTTTTTGGACTACGCTTTTGGGATTTAAGAATAATTGACTTAGAGGTGGCCCATAATTCATCAAACACATCAAAGACTAAAGCCCAAACTGGCCTGACAAAAAAAAACCCAAACTGGACCAAAACGAGAGAGCCGTGTCCAAAAAAAAAAAAAAAGCGAACGAAACGATGCGTTTGACGGCAAAGGAAAGACTTGAGAAAAAGTGATTTCTTCTTCCTTCGTCCAATGTGTTAGGGTTTTGCAGTTGCGGAGTTCAGTGAGATTAGTGACAATGCATTGCAGCTCCATATGATGCAATTCTCCAGCACCTGCAACGCTGTCTCGATCAAAACGCCAAAGTATCGTTCAACACGGTACGATATTTTGCCCCTTCATGTTTATCTCCTTGTTCTTGTATACTCAATCTGTTCCTCCAAGCTGGATTTTTCGATTCGATGGGCATCATCCATCAGCTCGGTAGCACCATGAGCTTCTCGAAGATTCCAGTGCAGAGAAACTCCGCTATTGTGTTGTGTATTTCAAAGTTGCTGATATAATAATGGGTTCGAGATCGAGCCATGAATTCAGTAACCCTTTTAGGTCCAAGAATAGTTCACAAAATTCCCCATTGCTTGATTATGTCACGGAAATTATGTGACGGTAGTTTCCTTGGTGATGATGGGTTTGAATGCGTCGAGGAACCTTTAAAAAGGATAGTTTCGGAGTATGATTCCAACGAGGGTGAAAGGCTCCATGTGGATGAGGATTGGAGCTGTAACCATAATCAGTTTTCGCTTAGAAGAGGGTTCTTAGAAAACGTGAAGCTAGATGCCAAGAAGGTCCTTGAGGTTCTTCGACAAGATGGACCGGGCCTTGATGCTAGGTTAGTTTTAGATGAATTGAATGTAAGTCCGTCCGGGATTCTTGTCAGAGAAGTTCTCGCTGGAATCTTGAAGAGCATAAATTTTGAGAATAAAACCAGGTGTGCCAAATTGGCATACAAGTTTTTCGTGTGGTGCAATCAGCAGGAGGACTACAGACCCACTTCAAATGCATATCACTTGATGATGAACATATATGCTGAGTGCCTGGAGTTTAAGGCGTTGTGGAGGTTGGTTGATGAGATGATTGAGAAAGGGTTTCCTGCTACTGCTCGTACGTTCAACATTTTGATTCGAACTTGTGGTGAGGCAGGTTTAGCTAAGAAATTGGTGGAGAGGTTTATTAAATCAATGACTTTTAATTATAGGCCTTTTAAGCACTCCTACAATGCGATTCTGCATGGTCTTTTTGTGTTACGCCAGTACAAGTTGATTGAGTGGGTTCATCAACAAATGTTGCTGGAGGGTTTTTCTTCAGATGTTTTAACATACAATATTGTCATGTTTTCTAAGTACAAACTTGGAAAGATGGATCAGTTCCACATACTGCTTGATGAGATGGGTAGGAATGGATTTTCTCCAGATTTTCACACCTATAACATTCTTCTTCATGTCCTTGGTAAAGGAGACAAGCCCCTTGCAGCTCTTAATCTTCTAAATCTCATGAGAGAAACAGGTATAGAGCCAACAGTGCTTCATTACACCACATTGATAGATGGACTCAGCAGAGCTGGGAATGTGGATGCATGCAAATACTTTTTTGATGAAATAATAAAGAATGGGGGCACGCCTGATGTGGTGGCTTACACTGTAATGATAACAGGATATGTAGTGGCAGGTGAGCTTGAGAAAGCTCTGGAAATGTTTCGAGAGATGATTTCTAGAGAACAGGTCCCAAATGTGTTTACATACAATTCCATAATTCGGGGATTATGTAAGGCACGAAAGTTCAAGGAAGCCTGCTCAATGCTCAAGGAGATGGAGACCAAAGGTTGTAGTCCAAATTTTGTTGTCTATAATACATTAGTGAGTAGTTTGCGCAATGCCGGAAGAACCAACGATGCTCATGAAGTGATAAAACAGATGATGGAGAAGCGGAAGTATGCTCACATACTTTCGAGGTTTCAAAAGGACTAATGTATAGTTATAGGGTAGATTGTCAACTTGGATACGTTAACTTATGGGTATCTACAAATTATCTGGTTAGCTGTGACCAATGACCCACTGCGGGTTCAAATGGTTCCCTCCTCCTCTGATATATATATTTTTTGAGCAATTGGTAACTGACATGTAACCTGTACGCCCATTTTTTTTCCATAATACATAAAAAAATTACTTGTTTACTGGTTTCAGATATGCTTCTTTTTCATTTATATATGCCTGCATTTCCCAAAAAGGTTAAGGAACATAAATTATCTTTTTTTTTCTTTTAATAGTGTAAACATTATATACTTATCGTAATAACTTTTATTTTTTGCTCAAGTATTATAAATCTAACTGGATGTCTTTAACCAACCAGGCATAAGAAATTGATTATTACGTAGAGGAATGTGTTACATCCTGTCCATTCTTCAGCTTATATTAATGATAGATGTACCCCTTTTGCCTAAAAAATTCCTGCATGTTTGAAAAAACATTTCTCATTATGACTAGCTAAGTCAATGATGTTTGGTTGGTATTAAAAGGTCACATATAGCTTATAGCATGAATATTTCATGTTTGCTATATAGTCTTTTATCATCAGGTTATATATACATGATGCATTGGGTCTCAAGTTTCAATTGTTGCATGGCCCCTTTCTTTTGACATTTGAAGTGGCACCATGATTATTTGCCTGTTATGATTATTGTTTTATGTAGGCTGAAATGAAGAACTGAGATTGGGTTTTCAGTTGAGATATGTATGAAGCAGGACGACTCCGCTGCTAGTATAGATTGATTTTTTTTACTTCTTGTTGCTATAGATGAAGATCTAACACTATATATTCACACACGCACAATGAAGTTGGCGGGTGTGTATGAATGTATGTTATGAAAAAAGCCGGGACTGTTGATTTTTTTATTAGTCTCTATACATGAATGTAAACGTGTATGTAAAAATTCAGCTGACTTATGTATAGTTACAATTTATTGTAGTCCTGTAATGACCTCTGCAAGTTGAAATTGTACTTATTTGAAGTGATTCTGCTCCGAGAAAGATAAAATGTTTACCACAAAAGAATTGTCTCTTCTTATAAGCTTACATTGTGAACTTCTCTAACAGAGTGAAGATTTTTTCAGATTCTCTCATGACCAAGATAATCTGTCGCTGTTGCCCACCATATATACAGCCAAAGATGACTCGACAGAATGATTGACGAAAATGCTTTGATCATGAAGCAAACGTGTGTATATACATGACTTAGCTTTCACACTGAGATGAATGCTTTGAAAACCATAGTTGTCTTCTTTCATCTTTCAAGTGGTAGTGTGGAATGATGGAATCACGAGCGTCCTATACACTTGGTTTCATTGGCACTTAATTTATAGAAAATCACCATGAAATTTTAGTTTAATAATCATTTGCTGAAACAAGACGTCATATTTATCTACAATCTTATCACTATCAGAGGAGAAGCCGTGGCCGCAATTTACAAGATCAGATCATATCATACATCTCTTCAATGCTTACCTCCACTCATACATAATAATGTGAATATCAAAGAAAATTAAAATCCATACAAATTTTTAATGCTCATCTAGTTACTTGTTTCCATTTCAGCAATCAAGCACTAGAAAATGATTGTGACCACAGATTTATAAAGAAACCAACATGAATTAAATCCATGATTTCTGTATTATAAGAAAGAAAAAAGAGGGAAGAATATGAAAAATCAGATGACATGTATTGTAATTGTATTTATTTATTCTCCTTGTTTGCCTCTTCTTTCTTCTCTTCCTTCTTCTCTTCTTGTTTTGTTTCTTCTTTCTTTTCTTCCTTAGCAGGTCCAACCGATAATATGTCAACCTTCCCTATCTTCTTCAGTTTCTTCACTACTGCCACTGCATCCATTTCACCAATCACTGTTATCTTCTGTTCATTTATATCTACAGCAATCGAATCAATCCCTGTTCATCAAACAAACAGTTCATCAAATACACTAATCCTTGGTTGCGTTCCATGAATATATATTCAAGTTTTCTGTGGGAGGAAGAAACCTACCGAAGATATCTGCAACTGCTTCAATTGCCTTTTTCTTGGTTTTTTCATCAGTCATAGTAAGGACCTTCAACTCTATCTTCTGCAAATAGATAGAGATAGATAAGAACAAAGAAATACAATTACTTTTAACTAACTAAACAAGCATAAGCATCAACATACATAATGAAACAAGACAATGGAGAAGAAATTAATGTAAACAAAATGTGCAATTGAGTACCTGAGCCATTCTGATTCTCCACAAGCGAGTGACAAAACAGAACAAGGAAAATGAGAATGAAGACTCCAGAATTTTGTGGCCTTTGTACTTTTATTTTGTGGCCAGCATGGCGCAGTTCAATAGCTTACGTAGGACAATTGTTTTGACATGGTGATGGCATGTTCCAAGCCTTTAGATTTTTCTTTTTCTTTTTTTTCTATTCACTTTCTTGTCATCAACCATATTTGCTTTATATATATAGATATTAAAAATAACATGTAAGATATTAGTGAAATGGAAAGTAGAAGAAAATTCTGATTAATTACTTGTCACTAAGAAAAGTCAGATGAAGACGTTATAATTAATGATATTCTAAGTGCATTAGTCTTTATTTCATGAGGCACCAATCCATTGTTTCCTTAACAGTACAAAAAATTATAGAACAAAAGGCTAACATGAAGAAAAGCTTGTATGTTGTAACTCCTAGCAGACATCTGAATGGTTTACATGTAATATAATATTCATACAACTATACAAGATTGTCCATTCTATAAATTGCTTCTGTTGTTTTGTCTTAGAACCTTTTGTAATGGAAAAATGATACAATCCTATAATCCACTATAAGTTATCAAACATACATCCGAAACATGCTTAGGTCAAAACATTCAAAATATAATACCTGCTATGAGTGACCATTAGTAAATTAGAAATATTTACAAATAGCAGGTGACTTTGATTCAACAAGTATCATTTTTTGTTTAAATAGACTACATCTTTTTACATGTCAAAAAATTCTTTGAATATTCTAATCATCAAAACATATACGAGTATAAACTCTAGATTAATTTTCAAGTCTCCCATCTTACAATTATTATTTAACCAATTACATCAAGGGTTATTAATCTTAATGTACTTGAAGGTGTCAGTCTGCAAACTCAGGAAAGAAAAGGGGGTGGGGAAGAAATCCCAAGGTCACAGAATCAAAATGTATATAGTTGCAATAAGGCAAACCTTCTACTATAGTCTGAAATACATGGCAGTGTGTTCTTCTATCATATTAAGATACAGTTTAGAATGTAGATCGTAAGACAAAGAACAAAAAAAGAAAGGGGAAAAGGTAGGGGAATGAAATCAAATATGGTGGTTATTACTTTTATTATATCAATAATAGATGTATAGAACTATATATTATATTGCCCGGGCTTTTATGATGTCAAAGCTCATCTCACTTGGATCCGTTGCTTGCAATTCAACTTGAATGCCATCGAGTTCCCTCTTGAATCTATCCTTGGAGCTCGCATACACCATCTTTTCTCTCACTCTTGATGTATCCGGTGCCCTAAATGTTAAACAATTAATTCATCAGAGGAACTATGACTTTCAATTATCAATTGTTCTTCCCTAAAATTAACTTGAGAATCAGAAAAATTACTGCAATATGTTAGTATTATTAACATTTCTACACATAGCTAGAAAGAACTATGAGTTTCAAAATGCTTTAATGAAACTGAATTTCATCAAATTACCATGCAATGAAGAAAATTTTGCTTTTCTGACAGTTCTCGTCCGTAGTGAAATCGAAATCAAAGACAGCATATCGGCACTCATTAGCAGGTAGAGAAGCAGTGAAGTCATCATAGGTTTCGTCGGGGCTTCCGACTTTCTCCACCACCACTTCTTGGTTCTCAATCCTGAACACAATGAATCGGTAATTCCTCTTTGCCTTTAACTCCAGAAACTTCAATTTACATGCATCATTAACAGCCATTCCAGATGCCGCGTTCGCCTAACACAGTCAATTCATCGTAAAATCAAAGGAAATAACATAAGCATACAACACAGTTCAAGTTCTTACGTTTATGCATTTCATTAATTGCCTAAAGAGGTTAGATTTGCACAATAGTTATGAAAGTAAGATCTACCAAAATTATACAAATGAAGTTCTAAAATCAGAAAAATTCTGTTATATGAAATGATTAAGCAAATTTCATAATTGTATTAAGTAAATCCGATGGTGCTAAAACACATAGAAACAACGGCATCTCTATCTGGCACTATATAATATAACACATGTTCTCAGATTTCAGATAACTATTCGGCATTGAAAAACGAAGGAGAAAGAGAACGTACCATGATGTCGTCGTTGATGGAGAAAGCCTCAAAGGAGAAATGAGAAAGAAAATGAGTTAGAGATTTGGGAAAGAAACAAGAAAAAAAATGAGAGAGAAACAGAGGAAGAGATCCTTATTCAGAGGGAAATAAGAGCCTGGAGACAAAAACGGAGAGCAATAGAATTTTGAGGCAGGAAACAGAAGGTTCATATCATTTCTAAACTTTGATGGCTCTTAGCGTAAACCAACCTACATTGCATTTGCATGTGCATGTGCATCAATATATGATTATGATGCATGCTTTCTTAATTACAAATCACACTTAATACTCGATTTGGTACCTGAAGTTACACGCGAGTCTCAATTTAGTCCCTGAAGTTTCAATTATCTCTATTTAGTCCCCAAACTTTGTGAACATAACTCATGTTAGTCCTTAAAACAATTTTCAACGTATAAACGTAAACGAAACACTGTTGTGACAGCCGGATGCCACACTAAATTTTGTAAAATGATATCGTTTTGGTTTTGGCACTCAAATAACCTAAAAACAACATCCTAAATGGTGTTTATTAAAATTTTACCTAGCAAAATAAGTAATACGATGTCGTTTTTGAGCTATTTAAATGTTAAAACCAAAACTGCATCATTTTACAAGTTTTAACGTGACATGTGATAGTCTACAACAGCACTCTATTAACGTTTTTATACTAAAAATGATCTCAGAAACTAATATGAGTCACGTTTATAAACTTTCAGGGACCAAATTGAATATTATCTCTACAAATTATCTTTTACCATGTCATCACATTATAATATTAAACAATTAATTATCGTGTTAAATATCTTAGTTTTGCACGTATTTTGAAAGCAAAAGATTAATTTTTCTTCAAATTATAATTGGACTTATACCTCGTTTTAAACAATATTATATTAATGTTCTAGCTAAAACTAACCCAAGATAACATACTCTTTTGCCAAAAGTAATGCGGCATTGGTTTTCGTTTTTAGATAAGAAGCTTCAAAGGAAATTGAAATTCAATTCAAATGGTGAAAATATGGCGTGACAAACATTTAAAAATACTTTTTGTTTGTTTATTTGTTTTTACCAATTACTATTAGTATCCTATATACATAGACGAACGAAATAACAAATTTCTAAACGCGAAATGATATTTACATAATTTCTTTTTTTACATTTTTTTATACCTTTCTTTTATGGTACAAAAAAAATAATTTTTTTGTCATTTCTTATCAATTATTTTTAATACAAAATATAAAAAGTGTACAAGAGAAAATTACACAAAAATAGGGTATGTAACCTCCCTTGTTCCTAAACTCAAATAAGTAACATGAACACCATATTACCAGTTTCAAATGTCAACCTATAGCTTCATTATCTTAGTCTCTACGGAACATGTTCTCCTTATGGCTACAAGCCACTGATCTGTTACCCAAGAAAACTCAATGAACTATACGCCACCAATTAATCTCGAAACATAAGCGAGGAAAAATATAAATATATATATAAAAAGGGATTAATTTCCATCAACATGGCATGCAAATATTGCCAATGCTTCTGTTAAAAAGATATATGGCGAATAGAAACCTACAAAATTGGAATACCACGCCTCCAAGACATGACACAATCACACAACCATACATGTAATTTTGCTCATTGACAGGAAATCATCCCTGCTAGTTATTTGTAACCACACAGACAGCAGCGTGCTCTCCTTAAGCTTCCACAGCTGCAAGGAATAACCAACACTTGTCAGAGACAAATTAACACATCTACTATTCAAGAATTAGCAAGATAAATTACATGTTTGGCAACAAAGTATTTACGGGAAGTAATAACGTTATCTTATTAATTTTTTTTTTGTCAAAAAGCTGTCTTAAGCTTTTCATATAAGCTGTTTTGAACTAAAAATAAACTAATCCAAACATACCATTTGAAAATAACAACAGCTCAGCAGCCACAACAAAGTTATTAACAGCAGTACAACATTTTCAGAGCAAACAATATGAAAAACAACAATGAGAAGATAACAGACTTACTTTTGTCAATAGGCCCATTAGCAGCAACCTCCTGAGGAATATGAATCATAAAGGACGTTATACTTAACTCAATGAGAAGATGTTGTGAGAACAATGAATCAAAACACTCCCTTCATATTACGGGAGTAAAAAAAAGCATAAAAATACCTTCATACTGATTCCATGACAAGTTTGTGGACACTTATTAGTGAAGTGTCCATGGGCAAAACACAATAAGCACCTAGCAAATCGTCCTCCCCCTATATCCCACGAAAGAAACAATTTCAATCACATGGCAACACAGGAAAAACAGTGTAAAGTGTTACCATAACATGTGTGAAGATTATATTGTAGCAAAGGAAGAACTGACTGGTAGTTATTAATATTAACTTGTAACTTTGTTACTTTAAAGTGCAGAATTAACAAAGCAGTATCATTCTCATATTACAATGGAAATAAGTAAGGAAGTTGCCGAAAGCAGGAAAATTGAAGCAAACCTGCTGTAGAAACCGAGCATTTTGCAAGCGTGTGACCGAATTCCCCACAAAAGAAGCAAATTTCCTCGTGAATGTGTCGACCTTTCCTCTTCGGACATTTCCAGAATTTATGACCAGGCACTTGGCATGATTGACACACCTGGAAACACCAAGTTAGCCTTAATGCACTGTAAAATACTACTCCCTATTGTATCATTATAAAAAAGACTGGGGGACTAGGACCATTATTTTGCAGTACCTACACTATTATTCCACAATAGAGGCACATATAATATAACTATTGAAACTAAATATATGGATCCCATAACATACCTCATCATAGGCCACTCCAGTGAGTAGTGCTTTAGTTCCCTGACTCCGGGTATGATGAGGTGAATTGGCATTGCCTGTTCTCTGGAGATAACAAACAACTAACCATTTATGCACTACAATGGGTAACTCTTATTGTATCAATTCCAATATATGCTAATGCTAAAATAGGCCAGAGTGACATTCAATACAACTCGTACAATAAATATATGGATCTTATTGCATACCAAAGGGATTTCATCAGTTGACTCAGAATTGTAGTTGTTAGATTCTGACACGTTGCTCCGAAGCAATCTCTTACTTTTCTTCTTCTCTTTGTTCTTGTGATTGTGTTTGGTGGGTTCTGCTTCTGCCACTTCATTATTGAGTGCATTGTTCTTGTTTTTGTTCTTCCTCCTCCTCCTGGCATTCTTTGACAACTTCTCCTCAGGTTCCAGTTGGAGTGCAGCACCTTCATATTTACCTTGCCCGTTTTCTTTTCCAGCTAAGTCAACTAATTTAGCTGCCAATTCATGCTTAGAGAATAACTGGGGGTTCTCTGCACCAGTTTCCTTCAATTGCTGAACCACCGCGGAGCCTGAATTGGGGTTAGGGTTAGGGTTAGCTTTAGGACGTGTGTTGTAGCGGTGGCGGTGAGTGGGGGGTTGTGGAGTTGGAGCATGATTGTGCTTCCTCCTCCTCTTCTTGTTGTTGGTGGTGGTGTGTTGCGGAGAAGAAAGAGGATTAGGGTTGCTGTGATCGTCTCTGGACCTCTTGCGGTTGGGGGTATCAGAATCCATTGTTATTCAAAGAGGAATAGGGTTAATGCATCAAGAGCCAGGGAAACTTAAATAACAATCAAAGTTCAACCCAAAAACTAACAGCCCAATATTATTCCCTAAATTTTAATTTTAGATCTTAATTCTTAAATCCTCTCTTTTCAAAAAGATATTATTTATTTTTAACAATTATATTCAAATATTAGCCAACTTGGATGTAGTAAGTTTTTTCTTTTAGTAAAATGTGTTTATAAATTTAGTTTAATTCATTTATTATTTATAATATATAAGATAAGATTAACATATAGCTAATATTTAATTCTTAAAAAAGCGAAATTGTTTATGGATTAAAGGCTGGTTTGGTTAAATATTTTATTAGATTCTATAAGATATGGCATGATTTATAGTTTACCCATTAAGTTAGTTTTAATTAGGAGTGCACATGATTCTGGCCCAACTCGAAGATTCGGCCCAAATTTAGATACTTTGGAACTAATTTGGTGTGATTTTACTAGGCCTAAAATCAAATAAAGGACTCAAAAATAAATCCGATCATTATTTAAGGTCGAGTCTCGATCATGGCAAACCTGGCTTCAGGCTCCATGCGCAACCCTAGTTTCAGTTGCCAAATCCTATACAAAAATTAAATTAAATCAAATTAATTCTTCGAACCAGACCGGGTATCTCTTCGATGTTAAATATATCAGATTTGGAAATCTTTTTAGGCTGGAATTCGTTCGACAATTAAGCTTATCAACTGTCGCTTTGCTTGAACTAAATTCAAGTGCAAATACAGAACACCGATAAATGATGCAACAAAATTCAACCCTTAAAAAAATAAACAAAATACAAATAACGACAGTAATCTAGTGATTGTAGCAAAAAAAAAACTATGGTTACATTTTGTTTCCCTTTTCATAACTCTGCTAAGATTAACGATCAAAAATATGAAATGGTACTTCAGTTATGTTGTAACTTCTTCTCCAAACTTTTAGGCAACTTCAAACTTGCAGAAGCTTTTAATGCTCATCCTGGAAGTGAGTCTGCAGACTGCAACGAATAGTAGTAGGAGGGGCCTTGTATCTGGCGTTTAGCCATAGAATAAGAAAAACTGGTATAATGGAGACAGCCCATATCCACATATCAAATGAAAGCATAACCATAACGGTCATTAGCTGAAGTTCACAACTTTAGGACCCTTATTCTTTGGTTTTGCTTGACCGTCTTTGGACTTAGAGGACTTGTCCTTGTCTCTGTTATTTATGTCATCTGTCATGAAGTCATCCTCAATGTCATCCCCGCTCACAAATTTGGTTATCGTTCCACAAGGCCTCTGTTCATTTCTCAGTCTCATTGCTGAATGAAGAAATGGAGTTATTAGCAGTGTATAATACAAGTACCATTCTTCAAGATATAAAACTTTTAGCAATTCAATTTATCAGGAGATCAGCAAATGAATGCAATTAAACTGGAGCAATACAGAAAGAGTTGCAAGAAATCACATTTGAAGTACATATTTTACTCCTAAAACAGATAATCATTTCCTCTAATTTAAGGTTTGTGATATGCAATTTGAGTTCACAGTGAAAACTCAAGCATAATCTGTGAGTCTAGAACCACAAATATCAAATATGACTAGCCACTCCATGATATCCTATGGCTTCATAGTATCAATTTAGAACACCCAACAAGAGAATAAATTAGATTTAGAGCAAACAATAGCACTAATTTTTTTAGCAGCAGTTCTTTTAGTTATCATAAGGTGATGAACAAGCAAAAGCAGTGCACCTCCACCACTTGCATGTACTTGAGGTTATGGTCAATCATTATTCTACTTGCAGACTGGATCTAAATGCAGCTAAATAGCAGCAAAACATAAATAATATCAGATGTATGTTTGGAAATGGAAACAAATGAGATATGGACCCCATACAAACTAATCAAAAGACGAAACTTTAGATATCAAAAACAGGAATATAGGAATAGGCTTACATCCATCAGCAGGCCCATTAGCAGCAAAAGGAGCTTTCTTCCCTTTTTCGGGACAATCCCTTGCCAAATGTGTCACGCCACCACATATTTTACAACAACCACCCTAGTATAAACAATTACTTAAATATAGATTAGACAGTTGATTCAAGTGTTTGGCTAATACATCATCATATATTTGACAAGGCAACAAGAAAGAGAAACAATAATACCTTAGGATAGATGCCATGAGCATTTTGAGGGCAGTTTTTACTCAAGTGTCCTTGCTGTTTACAGACAAAGCACTCTGCAAACTTTGTCCCTCCTGCATCACCATTGAAACACTTCATCTCATAAGAAAACAAATTGGAACACAACCAAAAGCTTAACCAAAAAGAAGTTATTCTAATATTCTATCAAAGGCACAACATTAAGTAACAATGTTTCATTGTTCAGTAAACTAGAAAGCCCAAGAGGATGATTATAAATCTGTGGTAAACTGCTTAATAAGAATTCCAATTTTCAAGAGAAAACCCTGAAACTAACAATGTTCATGTTATATCATTCACAACTTATCTTGTTTAAAGTTGAACCATTCTAGCTCCAATATATATCACAAAGGCATGATAGATAACAAACCTTCTTGAACAGGGTGGGGACAATTTGCAAGTGAATGACCAGTTTCTCCACAATTGTAACAATACTTGTCATCCTTGGCACCAACTTGAACTTCAGGGCAATTCTTAGCTCGGTGACCACGCCGTCGACACCGCAAGCATATCTGTAAAGACCACAATACATTTAATCACAACAGTGCACCAAATCCAGTTGATACTTCATACTTCATCCTAACTAAATTAAACTAACCCTATCGTTACCAACTTCACAGCATTTGTTTATATGCAAAGAAGAGCAAACCTTATTCTTCTCCCATTCAGCTTTTTGAGGACAAGACTTGGCAATATGGTCGGCGGCCTTGCAGATGAAGCAGGTGTCACCGGGCTTCATGCCGGGGACTCTGAGAGGGTGCTTTCGGTAATTGCTCTTGAAAGGCTTCTTAGAGACGCCGAGTTCTTCGGAGCCATCGCTTCTGCGTTTTATGGAGCTGCTCTTAAATGTGTTGCTCTTCTTCTTCTTCTTCTTTTTGTCAGGGTCCTTGGGAGGCGTGGGCTCGGGCTTGGGAAAGAGCTCAGGGTTCTCCTCTTTGAAGCGCTTCCGTGCAAGTCGCTGCCTCTGACTCACCATCTTCGTCTGCTTAAGGGTTTTGCACTTTGTAACCTCTGCTTGCGGCTACGACACTCGCCACTGCCACTTGCCACCCAAACCAATTTTTTTCATAATTTTTTTCCCACTTTAAAATTACCAATTTTATTCTCATTTTATTTTTATTTTTCACAACTCTGCCCCTCCCCCCAGGTTGGGCCCCGGGTTGGGCTTAAACATTTTCTTCTGGGTCAGAATGCTTACAGATACAACTTGCAACTGGCTTTTGTGACCCAATAATAAAAGGTACAGACTACAGAGCGTGAAGTACCAAAAAAAGAGGTATGGAAGTTTTACTTAGGTTTGGACTTTTATGACTATTTTGATTATAAATATCTTTTTTACATGTCAAGCGATACGTGGCGTGTCAGGTGTCACTGACCTGATACATCAACCAATTATCTAGTGACATGTGGCACTTAACATGACATGTCATCATACCACGTAACACTTAACGTGACACGCCATCATCTAACTAACAGAAGGACTAATTTGACTTACGTTTTATCTTTCAAGAACTAATATGACTAAACAAATCATTTGAGGACTAATTTAAAGAATTGGTGATCTTTCAAAGACGAATTTGACTATTAGCCCTTTGTTTGCTTGAAAAATTCCAAGCTAAAAAAATTTTTGTTTGGGACCTTTTTATTATAAAATTTAGAAAAATTCTATAGTGTGGTTATACTAAACATCCACACATGTGGATTTGACGTGTTTTTCTGCAGTGCCTTACACGTGGAAGGGAATCTGATATGACCACTGCTCTAAAAGGCTGGCATGTACTATTCCTTGCAGTGTTAGTTGACTTAGTGAACGATAATAATTTCAGTTACGTAGATTAATTAATGGAGAGAAGAAGCCTAATTTTTTTGGTAGAATGGAGTAATGGGCCACATGAATTAAATATTAATGGACTGAGATGTAATCTTTCTTGGAGTATTGGATTAACAGGATAGGACTATTAGTAGTGAATGGGTTAAAAGTGAAGTTTTTTGGCAAGTGGAAAAAAATTTGTGGAATGAGCAGGATTCGTTTATTATATTAAAGAATGACTAGTGCCTACATTAACAATAAACCAATTGAGCAAAATTTTTTAATTATTGACCTCTGTTATAATAACGAAACGGGTTTTTTACTATGATCATACCCATATTAGAAAATAATTTTAACTGAACTTAATGTGAAAAGTGAAGTTAACTTTAAAAGAAGGAAAATCGACAAATAAATATATCTGTATTTTCAGTTACATAAAGAAAAGAATACGAATTTTATTAAAGTGGAATAACTGGTATTGAAGTTGCATGTAGATGCAAAAAAAAAATTATGAAGTTAATTACTATTGACTATATGCCAAACCTAAAAAAAAAATTATAAAATTAAAATTGAAGTAGTTAAATCCTCTTGTTGTGAAGAACCAAAAAGAAGTCTCTTAAATTAATGCAAGATATGTAAAAATAAATTTAATATTAAGTTTTTTCAAATAATTGTGGTGACTTGAGATCTTTAGGTGTGTGCTTGCATTACGGTATATAAATTGGCATAAAATTGATTTTGCAAACATAATTTTGATGAAAAGTTTATCTTAAGATGATTTACGTTTGGCTATCTTTATATAAAAATAGATTATAGTAAAAAAAATGTAATTTGAATTACACTACTAAAAATCACTTTTAAATAAAAAATTATTAAAATAAACCTCAACTTAAATTAATTTTGTATATTATCTGATAATATTAAATTTAGATATTTGAATAAATTTTATTAATTAATATTATAATAAAATTAATATTTATATTCTAAAATAAAAATAATATATAAAAATTGGCAAAATATATTTTTAATTAAAATTAACAAAATATAAATTTCAGAGAGTACTAATAATTATAAAAAAAATTAAATATTTACTTTGGTAGTGATCGAAATAAATCAAATAATTTTTTATGAGGTGACAAAGAGTTCCTTTTTCCCATATACCAAGTGAGAGACACTATGTTTATTTTATTTTGGTTTTCTGAGATTTTTTTCAGCATTAACTTTTTTTTTCTTCCACTACATACTAAATTTTTATTACAATTTTTTTTTGTTCTTTCAAAGCATTTTTTATGGATAATTTGGGTTACCTATAGATATTTTTGGTAAACTACTATAAAACTTATATGAAAAACAAAAACAAAATAATCCACCCAAACCTGTTAATCCCATTACAAACAAAATCACTTTATAAGCCCAAAAACCCAAAAAAAAGATAACCATGATAATAAAATGGCAGACTATTTCATTAGCACCCTAATCACTTTATAAGCCCAAACTTCTTAATGTCATTTATTCCACGTAGAATCCATACATGTGGATATTATATACATCCACACCATATACTCTCCCTAAAAATTTAAATAAATAAGAAACTGTGGTCCATTTACTTTGGGTGAACTGTTTTCAACACCGAACCTGGATTCTTTGTTTTACTAACTGCACAATGAAATGAAGAAGTCTTTACATATAAACATGGCTCGTTAAAAGTTGAGAGGACATGTTTGAGAAAACTTTTGTGTGACAACGAATCAAAATTCCTTTGGTCAACGAATCAATACTGGAGCATCTTGCTGGGCTGGGGCGCTAAATAATCTTATTATCCAATAATTCACCGTTTGCTACTTTCCTATTATTACTATTATAATATTTTGCATGTTTTAGGGAAGATGAGGACGACTTGGTACTACTGAGCCTAGCTAGCCTATACTTCGAATATAAACAGTAGTCTAAACTATTTAGTTTAATTTAATCATGTATCAATAATCCTTTTTATTTACGTAACTAATTTGTATATATATTGCATATATTAAGAACCAACTTACACTTGGCACTTGGCAGAATTGGATAGTGGTTGACCCATAATCGGTTTTTGGAAGTGGAAAATCAATGTCATAAGGTTGCTTGTTATCCCAGCTTAGTCGAAAAATACGTTTTTGTTCAGCAGAGATATAGATAGATAGATTCCTATAGTGCGTGGTAAGTTGCAAGTTATGTCTCGTAGCTGTGTTGATTTGAAAGAGTGATAAAAAGCGTACCAACTTCAGTTTGTCATGATTAATTTATTGATTATATTTATAGCTGGAGATACATTGGATCCATGAAAAAGCAATAAAAAGCAAAGAAGTCATAACTTTGTCACGAAGGGTCTTTGTGATCAGTACCTCTGCTCTCACTTGATGCTGCTTTTCACTCCTTTGCTTCTACTCTTATTATCCATGGAAAAACACGGCCCTACATACTATTTTAGTATTAGATGGGTGATGGGTCCACCACCATATCGATTTTTGGCTAGTGTGAAACAAAAGTTTGCACAACCTGTGTGTGGAGCCCTCAGAACACCACCCGCCATATTAATTGATGAGAGTAGTTGGGAACAAAGCCATAATGGGATATATATAGGGGAAAAGAATTGTATAGATAATTCCAAATTATTAGTTCATTTGGTATCATTTAAGTACTTGCAACGCTAACCTATGATGCCTACAACTTTAGGGACATTAGCGGACATATAAGTACATTATTGGTTGAATATAATGTATCAATTTTAATCAACAATCCGAGCATATTATACTTCGAGCTCAATAGACCTTCGTATGTTCACTCAGAACTAAATAATTTTGATATTTGCTGCATATAAAACTATGGGGAGAATATACAACTATGCAAGCAATGCCTTCGAAGCTTTCAAGAAGTGCAACTCACATGACACAGCCCGCAATCACGTGCAACCGATGCCCTCCTTTTCATGTGGGCCAAAAGAAAGCCCCACATGAAAAAGCGCGTCTGCATCACTCGCCAACACCGAGCGTCACCTTCCTACTCTCCAACCACACAGGTTCCGATGTGTTGTCAGAGGACGTACCCTGATTCGCTCCTCCAACGCATTAACGGCCGAAACTTCACAAAATCTTAAGCCTCCACGTGTCAACACATATCACAACTCTTTAAATCAACGACCAGAGATGATGAGAACAACTAAACAGATTACACGGGATAAATGCCTAACCAGATTCAAAATTTCCGTTAGCATTTCAAAATTGAAATTCCCCCTTAAACCCAACGCTACCGTCAAATCCCCCCCGCTAACTGCCGAACCTCACTTAACACCGTCACGATTCCGTTAACTCCCACCTATAAAATCCTCTTTATCTTCGTCGCTCATTTCACAGAAGAGCGTTCCCACTTTTCACACACATTCACTCACTCTCTACAGAACTCGTTTTTTTCTTCTCCCTCGTCTTCGAAAATGCGTGAGATTCTTCACATCCAGGGAGGGCAATGCGGCAACCAGATAGGTGCCAAGTTCTGGGAGGTGGTGTGCGCGGAGCACGGGATCGACTCGACGGGAAGGTACGGTGGAAACAACGACCTGCAATTGGAGCGAGTGAACGTGTACTACAATGAGGCAAGTTGTGGCAGGTTCGTTCCCAGGGCTGTTCTTATGGATCTGGAGCCCGGCACCATGGACAGTGTCAGATCTGGTCCGTACGGTCAGATTTTCCGGCCTGATAACTTCGTTTTCGGGCAGTCCGGCGCCGGTAACAACTGGGCCAAGGGACACTACACAGAGGGGGCTGAGTTGATTGACTCGGTTCTCGACGTCGTCAGGAAGGAGGCAGAGAACTGTGATTGCCTTCAAGGTAATGTTCGGTTCTGTTCTAGTTTCGAACTTAGGGTTTAAGTGATTCTTCTGAGTTTATGAGCGTTTTGTTTTGTAATTTTACGTCATTTTCTGAGATTGTGTTTTCAAAAATAAACCAGTTCGTTGCATCATGTATGTTTGTTTGTTTGTCGTCATTTATTCTAAGAATCGAATTTCTGTGGTCGCTGCTTTTCCAAAGCCGCGTTGAAAATTCGAAGAAATGATGTTGAATTTTAGAGAATATATAGATAGATGGATCTGGGAAGAAAAATTGTCAATACGCTGGTTTTGAAAAGTAAACTTTTGTTGTGCAAATTTTGCAAAACATGTTCAAAAGTTTTTCTTCTGTTCTATGCTACTTTTACTTGTAATTGGATGATAACATAACGTTTTCTTTTTTCAGGATTTCAGGTTTGCCACTCCCTTGGTGGTGGAACTGGTTCCGGAATGGGAACCCTTCTGATCTCCAAGATCAGAGAAGAATACCCCGATAGAATGATGCTCACTTTCTCGGTGTTCCCATCTCCTAAGGTTTCTGACACTGTTGTTGAGCCTTACAACGCAACTCTCTCGGTTCACCAGCTTGTTGAGAATGCCGATGAGTGCATGGTTTTGGACAACGAAGCTCTCTACGATATCTGCTTCCGCACCCTTAAACTCACCACCCCTAGCTGTGAGTCCATTTCCAATAATTTGTTAATAATGCTCAGCTTGACATGAACTTTTTATTTTTTTAAATTCATTGCAAAGATTTAGCTCCTCTTTTGTTTTCACAGTTGGAGACTTGAACCATTTGATATCAGCCACAATGAGTGGTGTAACATGTTGTCTTCGGTTCCCTGGTCAATTGAACTCTGATCTCCGCAAACTTGCGGTGAACCTCATCCCTTTCCCGCGTCTACATTTCTTCATGGTGGGTTTTGCCCCCCTCACATCCCGTGGATCACAGCAGTACAGGGCTCTCACTGTACCCGAGTTGACCCAGCAGATGTGGGATGCCAAGAACATGATGTGTGCTGCTGATCCTCGCCATGGGCGCTACCTGACAGCATCTGCCATGTTCCGTGGCAAGATGAGCACAAAGGAGGTTGATGAGCAGATGATAAATGTCCAAAACAAGAATTCATCTTACTTTGTTGAATGGATTCCCAACAATGTCAAGTCCACTGTTTGTGATATCCCTCCAACTGGCCTAAAGATGGCATCCACCTTTATTGGAAACTCCACGTCCATTCAAGAGATGTTCCGCAGGGTCAGTGAGCAATTCACTGCTATGTTCCGCAGGAAAGCTTTCTTGCACTGGTACACTGGAGAGGGTATGGATGAGATGGAGTTCACGGAGGCTGAGAGCAACATGAATGATCTTGTATCGGAGTACCAGCAGTACCAAGATGCAACTGCAGATGATGATGAGTATGGCTATGAAGATGAGGAAGAGGTTCCGGAGGAGGATGCTTAAATGCAGTGTTTTTTGAACTATTTTAGTATTGTGTTTGTTGTGATAATATCGTATTGATGTGTTTTTGTTTTTCTGCCTCAACTGTATGCCTTTCTCCGGGGGGTTCGGATTGATTTTGGCGTTGTGTGGCTTTGGTATTATAGATTTTTAGTATTTTTCTTGTGCAAGTGTACAATGTTAAATTCTTGACCCTGGTAGTTTCCAGTAGTTGAAATCTAATGGATGATTCTTGCCATATTTGATTAATGATTTTATGTCGTGCTACATTTCAAGTTGTTCTGTTCTCTTTATCGTCTTTCGTTGCATTTCTACCCTTTTTATTGGTAACCCTTGTTAAGTTAGCTTGGATTATGCCCCAATATAAGAATGTCATTGAAAACTGTCATTGAATAACGTAATTGGTGCCCTTTTTATTGGTACCCTTTTTATTGGTACCCTTGTTAAGTCTTCTATCATATAGTCTTGTTTCGCAGAAGTTTTATTATTAAAATCTTCCAACAACAAAGTTAATTGAGAGAAAAAATGGAAGGATCCACTCCCGGATTTTACCAAATACCATGACAACAAAGTAGGGTATAGAAATGGTTTTTTATTTCTTCGGATAGAGAAATTGCATTTGCAAAAGGATGCTGGCATACAGGCGAATTATAATGGAGTGGTTTCTTATATGCTGTAATCTGCTGCGGACAGAGAGATCTTGGAGGACCACAACAACTGTTTCAAAATTAATAAATGTTCACTCGGTATTTCAGGCTAGATATTAACCTCATGGTAAGGCCTCACTCATGCGATCCATGAGAGATCATTAATTAATTGGTTACCAACCAATAACTGCAAAATATGTTCACCGTTTCTTATATGGAATAAAAATAATGTTTTCAGTTTATGAAATTGAGTTTTATTCCGTTCTGATAGCTGGCAGAATTAGACACTTAAGATAATATAACAATGAAACTGACATGAAACAAAATTGATAAACCAGATGCACGAAGGTGCAATGAAATGTGGGAATATGAGGTATCTCGAGCAATCTAGGTAGAAGAAACTCATGACTTGCACGAAAATATTTCATCGTGATGCACAAAGCCACAAACTAATAACCATAGATCTATGACATACACACATCCACACATCACAACACATTTATCAAGCGATAAGTTCAAATATAATATTCATAGCAGCAACTATCAAAATATTCTTGTGATTGGAGTAAGAATCATGCACGTTTTTCTCTTATCCAACTAAATGGAAGAAAAATTCTTAAACAGCAGCATATTATTGCCGAGCAAATTGAGTAACTATGGAGGAGTGCTAGGGCCAGCAACTTTTGTGTTTTGTAACTATCAATTGGCCATCAATAGTGTTTTATTGGTATGAGATTACATCTAATGGTAGGAGATCACTCATTTTTCTTTTGATGGTTAAGTGCTGGCCACAAAATACAAAAGTTGCTGGCCCCTAGATTTTTTCTTCAATTTAATTACGTATAGCGGTATAATACAAAAGGTCCTTGGCACTCCTTGCTAACATTCTTTTTGTCAAAAAAAAAAAATCAGAAAGAAACATTTATCCCAAGAAGTCCAACAATTTCACGGTTTGTTTTAAGGGAATAAAGCTTAACGGTCTATGTAACAAGTTTTCATCCATAACAGGTTTATTTTCTTCAATTAATCATCAGCGTTTTTTTAATTTGTCCCATCCATTTTTGTGCTGTCTTTTACTATTGAATATGGACTGGGCCAACTCAAATTTTGGTGAAGCCCAAATCTAACTAAGAGGAAGAGAGTACGAATATACGTTGTTGATTGAAAACTTGGGTAGAGGGAATCTAAATCCTAAATTTGTTCGGAAATATAGAATACGATATGGTGAAAATAAGAGTGCAGCTTTTTACCATATTGTATAGAATATGGTGAAAAGCTGAACTCTTATTGCACTAGTATATATACATAAGTATCTTATTATATCATATAATTTCATTAAAAACTAAGCATATTGTGACTTGTTAATTAGAATGGTGCAGTGATGATGATGGAGGTGGTACCACTATTCCCGACGTTGTGAGTTTGGCAGTGATGATGATGATGGGGGTGGTTTCTAATTTGAATCCAGTATTCCAGTTTACTTAATGTTTGAGGTTTCCCAATTCAATGCTGCAAAGGTTGTTTTAATTTATGTATATTTTTGTGGTCCTCTGTTGTATTGCAGTGTGAGAAGGTTCTTGACGGTTTGCTTCGCGATGGTAGGCTTACCCTCAAACAGATGGTTGAAAGAGCCGTCCAAGGAAAAGGCAGGTATTATTTTGCTTTGCTTCTATTAATTGTGAAAGAAAATTATGTTCTTTTGTTAGTATTTAAACTGATTAGTTGCTTGATCCGGGTCAAATTTCGATACATGTTTAGACGGCTTAGTTAGTTTTTCTAAGAGAGGTATATTAGTACCTTTCTAAAGGGGAGCACGAGCATACGCTGAGTGTGGCAGAGATGAAGATGTTGAGATGGATGAGTGGTCATACGCGATTGGATAAAATAAGGAACGAAGATATAAGGGAGAGAGTTGGAGTAGCACCCATTGTGGAAAAGATGGTTAAATCGCATCTCAGGTGGTTTGGACATGTGAGAAGAAGACCGATAAAACATCCAGTCAGGAAGGTGGATGAGATGGAAGATGGACAAAGGGCGAAAGGCAGAGGAATACCTAAGAAGACCATCCATGAGGTGGTGAAACGAGATCTACATGTAAACGGTTTCTCTGTTAACATGATACATGACAGAGCACAATGGCGTTGTTTGATTCATGTAGCCGACCCTACTTAGTGGGACAAGACTTTGTTGTTGTTGTTGTCTACTCAAATATAGTCAAAAGTGTGGTTCTCTATAAATCGTTGCAAGTTTAAATTCCAAGTTGTGGTTCAGCTCTCTTATACGCTGCTAAATAGTAACACTGAATCCTCTATAGTTAGACTGCCTTAAATTCATCTTCTTTTCTCTTTCAGAAAATCCTGGTGCTATAGAAGCTGTTGTTCGAGAGAGCTTTCATAAGCTTTTGAAGGCACACTATATTGAACGCTGCCCTGCATCAGAGCCAGTTGTTTCTACACTCATTAAGGCAGAATCTGCTCCTAGAAAGCGGGGTTCTAAGATGGCCAAGGTAATTGGTTCTTTTCAATTTCTACAGACAGCTGGGTTAATTTTTATACAGGACCCGGATTTATAGCCAGCTTTTTTGTGTAGCAGTCCCCATTTCTTTGTCAATTTGTAGTGTTATGAAAGTAATGATTTGTCTTACAATCAGATTTAGATGTCTGGGTATGTGTTGGGTAGGAAATTGAATAATTGGAACTAGCACAACCCATCTGTTGAGATTGGTAAAGATATCAATCACTGAAATTATCGAGATTCATGCAAACAAATTTGAGCTGCAACCTGTTTGGTTTAGACTTCTGATGTATGGTAGCATTGATTAGAAAGTAATATTAAGGTAATGCGACAATGAGTTCAATTTAGTAGTAAATGTTTGGCCTTTGTATTACACTAATGACCCTCTATTTAGTACTTTCTGATTTGTTTGCTTATTACTTTAAAAGTTTTGGTTCAGCAATGATAATATGATATATATGGAAAATACATGAGCGCTGAAAAAAAGTGGATATTTGATCACCATTCAATATCATCATTTTGATTGAAGTTGCAACAGCATAGTGTTCACTATTGTAACCTAAATATGTATTACCTCAATGTTGTTTCTTTTTATTGATAAACAAAGAACTTTATTAAGATGGAAAAGAAGAGTTTTGACAATCCATGTTTGCAGAAATTTGAAGCAGAGACCATAGAACAATGCGTTCTAGAAGCTGCTGTGCCTGGGGAGGCAATCAGATTTGCTGTTACAGCATATACACTGGGTAATGCTGATAGAGAAGCAAAATCAGATGATTCCTCCATTGTAAATTTTGGAGATAATAGTGGTAAGTCTATTGTCATCTTATGTGAATCACTAATTATTTAAGGTTAGTCGGTTACCAAAATTTACTGCACTCATATCAGTAGTATGATACTTCTTTTCCTTACTTTTTTACTTGGATTCAAGGTGGTATTGCAAACGAGGTGTCAATACTTTGGCGTGCAAATTTTGAGGAATTTATACGGCATCTTAGGCATAAGGTTAGTCTTTTTATAAGTTTCCTGCTTTTTTGTTTTTTCTTTCTAATGATCTGGTTGATATATTTATGGATCTCATGCCATAAGGTGCTGTTTATATGTATTTGGTGAATTCTTCTTCTCCATCTTCCCTTAGCATTATGTATATTATTATTGGATGAATACACTTGAAATATTCCATGCAAATTACAGTTATTGGTCGAGAACGAAAGAAAGCGACTGGATGATGGAGCTGCAACTACCTTAAGTTCCATATTGGATGTGATTAAAACTGTTGAGGAAAAAGTAAAAATAGAGAAATCAGGTTAACCAGATTCCTTACTTCATAGACCTATGTTATTACTGTTGTGGCTTTGATTTAACTATTGCCATTTGCCCATAGCACCAGTCAGAATTTGGAAATCTAATATTGGATGTTTGCTCCAGTGGTTTTCTCTTTTGTATTGGTTCTTTTCGTTAACAAGGGTTCCTCGTCCTCCTCTTCTCTTTGCATGTCTTTGTCTTTGTCTTTGTCGAATCGATTTTTCCTTTTACGAAAAATAAGAAGAAAGAACTGCACAACTGTTATCTTTTGCACTTGGTTGGCTAACAGAATGTTATCCTATATACGTTTCAGTTCCCTTATCACTGGAGTCTATTTTTACTGAAGTGACGAAAACTGAACACGGTCGTACTATGACCATAGATCGTGTTAGAGCTTCTCTAGTACAGTTGGGTTGTCCACAGAGGAACTTTGATGATTCATATAGTATTGGTACTATGACATATCTTTTCCTCATGTTAGGCTATTTTGTGCAATATAAACATCCTCCTTTTGTTTTACTTATTTATTTATTTTTTCTCCATTTGTTTATGCCAATGGAATTCTGGTTTGTAACTCTTTTTTATAGTTTGAAGTTCTGAATCAGTTTTCATTTCCTTTACAGATTTGAGGAGCATTGTTGAAATGGCTAGAAATGAAGAGGTTTCTATATCTGTCCTTTCCAAGTCAATTATATATGAGTATTTATGTTTCTACATGTAGAACTCTTGTTTCTTGCGCTATGTTGCAGGTTGAGTCAATTGTCTTGAAAAGATTTGGAAGTGATGCGACAGAATATTTAGGCTCCTGTCAAAGTCTAACTGTTTTCTTGAGACAGATAAGGTTATTAATTGGAAAAAGCAAAAATTTAGAAAATGAAAATTATTGTCCGAATTTTTATTTCTATTACATAAAGAAAATTCAAAGCCCTGTATATCTATGATATGGTACTATTTATGAAAATAAATGAGGTTTTATGAAAGGAATCTTTAGTTCTTTATGGTTTATTGAAATGCATTGAAGTACTTTATAATCCCATTTAGCTTTCAAAAGATGGTACTTTATGGAAGGATAACAACGTATGATGTGCCAAAACCCAATTAAAGAGATTGATGAATTGTCCTTTACTGTAATCCTCTTATAACCTTATACCTAATCCCTTTTCTTTGCAGATAGCAGAGTCTGCTCCGGTCGATAAAAAGGAAGCTCCTAGATTACTATACAAGTTATGGAAGGATAACTACTTGCATATGGAGGTGACAATCTGATAATATTTACACTCGCACTTTGTGAAACAGTCTATTTTGTGGTTAGGAACTTAATAAAATATCTAATGTTCCTGCAATCTAATCTTGCTTCCAGAAATTAGTTGTAACTGCAGCTAAGCAATCGAGATTTATGTTGTGGAAAGTTGATAAGCCTCTGCTTTGGGAAATTGTGCTGGACGAGATGTACCATGCTGCCTTAAATTTGAGCTTAAGATTGGCTTTTGAGCAGAAAAAGGATGAAGATGCAAGTTACTCACTGTACAAGTTTGTTTAAAAATTTACCAGTCAATCGAGTTATACGCATTTTTTTTAATCCATCATTGTGAAATTTAGTAACAAATACATTGCTATAAAGATATACCAAAATTTTATAGTGATAGATAAAAAGGGAAGAGAGAGTGGTGCTTATGTGTTACTTCTGCTTGTCCCAGCTGTTGCATGTTCCTGCAGACAAGTTGGTTCCTGCAGACAAATCAAGCGAAGTAAATGCACTACAGAAGAGATACCGGCGACTAAGAGATGTCCTCTTTCTCATGGGATCATCATTGATGAAACTTGATGATGCTCTGATGCTTTTCCATGACTTCTGAATGTAACTTGTATTGTTTAGGTTCAGAAATTATAGCATGCAACTTTGTGTAGGAGATAGATGATAGATCATAGAAGTGGTGATTTATGCTTTTACATGTAAGTTGTATATTTCCTTGGAGTTTATTGATATTCATTGATTTTATTAATGTGGACACATCATTTTTTTTTCTTTATGAAAGCTAACTCCATACGTGGCTGGATGAACTGATTCAGTCCTGACCAAACCCTGCAACTACCAACTAAGAGCAGTCCAGAAATGTGCATCAATATCACTTTCATGGTGTTAAATGCAATAAATGACTCAACCACTCGCATAATAGTGTAAAAGCATTCATTCGTTCTTCAACATTATCAAAGTAAACCCAACAAATTAAATCAAATAACCGTTTTACATTTTACCCACCGACCAATGTACAAAATATGTTCGTATGTAATAATGTAACATAAGATAACCATTAATTTCGATCTCTGCTAGGTTAAGCAATATTTAATCATTTAGAATAATTCTCCACATACAAGCGTTTTTTTTATACAAGTCTTTACTGCACTTTCTTCTTCTTTTTGCTGCACGTTCTTCTTCTTCTTCTTTTCTTTCGTTTCTTGCATTCTCTTTCTCCTTCTTCATTTACGTGCTTTTCTCTCTATTTTCTTTCTTCGTTATTCTCAATTTCCATTGTTTTTTGACATCAAACTCTGAAATCGTTTTTGAAGAAGAAGAAGCAGCAAAAGATGAGGAGGAGAAAGAGAAAGAGTTCTGAATTATGCATAAGGTGTACTTCAACGAATTTTGGGTGTATTTCTTAAATTCTTTGGGTGTATTTCTGTAATCGTTTGAGTGTATTTCTGAAATTTCATTATCTTCAAATTTGGCAAGAAACTCGTTTTCATGGAGGAAGAAGAAGAAGAGTCGTTCATAATTCATGGTGAGTAGTGCGCTTTGAAAATAGGAAGTGGTTGAATAACTTGCGTTTATTTACTCTTGAATGTGAGAGTGTAATACGTGTGTTTTGTTGAACTTGTTCTAACTTGTAAGACTTGTAAGCCAAAAAGACTTGTATGTGTAGCAGTCCTCAATCATTTATGATCTTGTTATACATGTAATAATATGATTATAAAATTCAATAGTTGACAGAAGAAACTGCAAATAGAATAACAGTTTAGGAACTGTTATACTTACTGTGCATGCATATAAAATCAACTACTAGAAATCTAGAATGGACCTAATTTCAAATGTTTTGTTGTTTTCAGGGGTATATGCCAAATACCTCTTTTCCTCTCAGGCATATTGCTAAACCAAGACATAATCCAATAATAATGGGGTCAAAATTATGTATAAATATAAGTGAAAAATTTTAGATTTTTTAAAATTGAAAGCAACTTGATTGAAGAATTTAAGAAACATTCTCCAGCCTAATTACTCTCTTCCTCTTGACTTTTAAATAAAGATATATAAAAATGATGGTGTGAAAGCGGCAATACATGTTATTAATTACACCTGTACTTGTACCTTAAAACAAGTACAAGTGGGAATCTAAGAATCACTATATTAAAATTTTAAACTCTTGGATTTTAGTTAGTGGGTTGACTTTCATGTTTATATTTGTTTTTCTTTATGTTGACCAAAGGAAAAACAAGTTAATGACTATCTATACTATGTCAATTACTGTGCTTTTAGCAGCCTAATTAAATATAAAATTGTCTGGAAGGGTAAAACTATTGGAATTTGACTAGGTATAATATGGCGCGCAATTTAGAAAAAAAAAGTTTGAATTGGTTTACAAAAGTGCCAATAATTTTTTTTCCCTGTAGTTTCCATTTGATATTATAGTTTTTGTTGTTGATTCAACATCTAAAATTAAAATTGTACTCCTATATAATTGATTCAGAGTATTTATCACTTGTATAGCAATTTGTATATGAAAAAAAATAAAAAAATAAAAAATTCTTAAATCCTAAATTCTAATATTTGATCAACTATATATTCTGTCATCATCTTTTTTTTCCTTGTTTTTTATTTAATCTTCTTCCCTCTCTTTTATATTGCCTGAAAAAATGTTTATTGTTAATTATGTATAATATTGTGTGAGATAGCTAGAAGTAGAAATCATTCAAATATATAGACATATAACTTTATTTTATCTAATCTGTGTATAAAAATTTAAATAATTCTTTCTATATATGGATCGACGCGGTTGCCATGCCATGCACCATGACCCGGAGCTTATTATGTGACTAATTTTTTGTGTTTCTGAAAAGTTTGATTATTTCATTCGAATTTAATTTTAATGCATTGTCATTATAAAATAATTTTATAAATATATCTAATTAAATAATATTATATCAATAAAAATAACTATCATTCGTATTAATCGTATAAATAATTATTTAAAAAAATGAATGTAATTGTATTACATTATCAGTGCATCAAATTAAAATTAAACTCATATTGTGAAAATTTTCATTTTTTTTCTGTGAATAAATTAATTATTTTAGTAGTTGATTATTTTAGTTTGATTAAAAAAATGTGAAATACAGATTTACATGAATCTATCATTATTGATTTAGTAGCTGATTTATTATATTAGTAAAATATTTTTTCACACAGTCAATCTCGTGATATTATATAAATAATATTTATTAATAATAAAAATAACAAGCCAACGAACTATAATTTAAACGATATAATCTTTTCATATTTATTTAGAGGTTGTGAGTTCGAATCTCTCTATTTTGATAAAATAAACAAAAAAAAAATAAAAATGACCCGTCCTAAAAAGAAAAAAATGAAAAAGATGTATGAATAAGAGGGTTTATTGCTATTTTCAATAGCTATATAATGATATATACCATCAATCACTATTAGCGAGTGTCCTTTGAATTCCACGAAACCAAGTTCGTTGGTTAATAACTTAATAGCGAGTGATAGGTAAACAATGACTATTTTAAACAAAATGAACAACTACCAATCAAATAAAAATATATTACATTTTAATTTAATATTACTAATTAAATTTAAGATTATTTTACTTTTTTAACTCTATTAATTTATATTGTTCACACATTGTTGAAAAATATTATTAGTTACTTATATTTTTCCTAACTTAATATACGGTATCATTACGGTCAAGCCGTTTGCGTGTTCAAAGTTAGCTACAACAAATTCTTATATGTCGTGCTGCTCGAATTTCTTTTGTCATTAATATTATTTGCACACTTTTTTGTTATATTATTTTCATAATAATATAAAAAATTATTTTTAATAAGTTAATATTAGTTACTTTTTTTCTAAAGTTTTTCATTTTGTAAAGTATTTAAAGTTTAAAGTTTATGGTTTAGAATTTAAAGTTAAAAATTTATAAGTTAGGATCTGAAATTTAAAATAAATAAAATAATCTTAAAATAATTAATTGATATTAACGAAAAAAAATAGATTTCTAACATTACTCAAAAAAAAAAAGTAATTCAGACATTTTCTTTCTATTATGTTTAATTTGCGCAGATAATAATCTCGTGAAGCTGAAGGATTCATTTTCATTTTTATCATTTGTTCATTTTGAGATAGGTAGAAACCTAACACATACATATGGAATGAAATTAGTAATAATAAAATAGGGTCCACTTTTATTATAAAACTATATAAATTTAAAATGATAAACTTGTGCCTTTATAGAAAAAAGTATCAAGCATATTTACCATGAGAGAAAGAGAATCATCTTTTATATTATTATAAAACACTATATATTAATATATTCATGAGAAATTAAGTGGCTTAACTTATTTTAAAGTTAAGTTCAAAAAATAAGAATTATCTTACACTTATTATTTATAAACACTATTAAATTTTAATTTTAGATTATCTAAAATTTAATATGATATTTTTTTTACATTTAAGACTAAACAAAATTAAAATTCAGAATATAAAATTTGAACACGACTTTAATTTTTGTATAATGTGAAAATAATCCAATAATAATTTTTAATCTGATTCTAATATCATATCAAAAGTTAAATAAACCTAACTTAAATAAAAAAAAATCAGTTTAAAAAATAAGAATTATTACCTCATATTTACAAGAGTTATGAGACTTTGTTGATAGTATATATATGGAGAGACAGATCGAAGGGGAGCGTGTGAGTGTGACCTGTGGGGGCAAGAAATACCCACATGAAACTTGTGTATTATTAGTGTATCTGGCGCACTAAAACAATAGCCGATTTCTAAGTAGGGTAGATATTCAATGATCGTACAAAATTGATGTTTCATGTGTATCTAATTTAAGAAATGAAAAATAAATATTATAAGAATTTAACTTTGATGTATTATTAGTGTAAACTTATTTTATGTGTGTTTCTAATTACATAATGTTATATTAGTAAAAATAACTATCTTTTATATATATTATCAGTGAATAATTATTTAAAATAACGGTTATAATTAATTGTATGATTGTACAAAATATTTTACATTATTAGTGTATTAAATTAAACTCGTTTTATAAATATAAAAGTGGAAGAATTTTTATAAAGAAAAATAAAATAAATTTACATGCCTTAAATATATATTATATTATTGAAAATTTTAAACATTTTTTCTTTTTCAATAAAACTATTATAGTCTATTATAGTTTTGTATTCTTAAGCAAAACCCTCGAGTATTTAATTAGATGTAGGTAATATGTGTCTTAATTAAAGATACATGTTTAACATTATTAATTAAAAAATATAAATTCAAATTTTTAATATATTTATTCAGTATTTATTAAAGTAAAAATTTAAAATTTATTACTAATAACAAATTAACTTTATTAACATATATTGTTACTAGGGGCGTATATGGTCCGGCCCGATCCGAAGATTTGGCCTGGACTCGAATATTTTAGGAGTTAATTTAGTGTGATTTCATCGGATCTAGGACTAAGTAAGAGTCTTAAAAATAGACGCGGTCATTATTTAGGGTTGGGTCTGGATCAAGACGAATCCGGCTTCACCCAACCCATGTACACCCTAAGAAAACTAAAAAAGGTATATATATATATATATATATATATATATATATATATATATATATATATATATATATATATATATATATATTTTAAATTAATTATAATATTATAGTATATTAATTATAAGTTTATTGTTTTATTTTCAATCACACTTGTTAAATTATAAAATAAATAAAAAATATCAAATTAAAATTTATAAATAAATTCAAATTCAAATATGAATATTAATTTTTCGATAACAACTTTTTTCTTTATAAATAAGTGTATAATAAATAATTTTTTTTATAAATTATTGTTAAAATTTTAAAGGCCCAATTTTCATCCGATTTAGACTCGATATAATTGTAGTATGAAAATATTTAAATTTCATCGAATCTATGACGAAATTAAAATCTAAAAAATAGAACCAATATTTATTTAAAATTGGATCTAAATTAAAACAAATCCAATTTCACCCGATCTATCTACACCCTTAAAATTGTTAGGCATTTGTTATCTACAAGACTACAACCCAAGTACCTAAGTTAAATATAAAAAGTTGGTTTCACATTCAATATATATTTTCGATATCATAAGTGGGTTATATTTTGACAAATTCGACTTGAATTTATGACACTAAACCATTTTTTATATTCTTAAAATATATATAAATTATTTTTTTAATCGAAAATAGAAAAATTCGAACTCGCAACCTCTTAAATAAGTTCGAAAGACTATCTCATTTGAGTTTATAACTCATTAGTTATTAACTAAATTTTTGTAATTTGCATATATGTAGCTACTTATATAAATTATTTTTATGTTTTTATATAAAAATATAATTAGAATATATACATATATTATATTAAATAATTTGATATATCAAATAATAACCCACACGATCTAACAAAGATGAGAGTAGTGTGGTGCCGCTTTTCGTATTTGTGTGTAATCCGCGTGTTCATATCAGCATGCAGCAAGTAATACGTACACTTTTATTCCATTCATTTTTCTTTCAATTTAATTTGAGGCAAACAAGCTATGGTCCATGTTTATTCTGATCTGTACCATATATATTGTGTGGACGAATACATTAACGTCAATGATATCAACAAAACGGTCAACAACCATATTTATTTATTAATTTCTAGTTTAGCCGCATTTGCATGGAACCAATAATTACGATATATACTCTATAATTATTACACATATACTATTTCGAAGTTATCAATTAAAATTTAATAATTTAATTATAATCATGTAATGTATATATTATTTTGTATCGAGTTATGCTACGTGTATACTAAAATCAGCCACCAAAATCAATTACTAGTATAAAATATATGCTGAAATATAAATACATATTAAAAATAAATTAAACTATACATGTATTTATACACAAATACATTGGTGATTGATTTTAGTGGTTGATTTTGGTGCATAAATAATATTTTTATTTTGTATTTACTACTTTAACCATGTATAACATTACATTTGGTTTTGAGAATAAGATAAAATAAGATATTAAGAATAAAATATAAAAAAAATTATTTTTATATTTTGTTTGATAAAAAATTTAATATAAGATAAAATAAATAATAAAAAATTTTATTTTATTTTATTTTTTTTATACAAAATTTAAAAAAAATAAAATGATAAAAGATATATAATTATAAAAAATTAAATACGAGTTAAATAATACAAATAATTATATACAAATATAGAATAGTTAATTTTAATGATTAATTTAAAATACACATAGTATTTTTATGAAAATAAAGGCCGTATGATAATTTTTATGTTCTTGACAACAAAATACCAAATGGTAATAAGACTTTATAATTGTCAGAAATTTTTTTCTCTTGAAGTTAACTTTTGAAATTGGATCACTAAATTTTAATACAATATATTAAAATTGATTTCGCATTATTATTTAATTAAATAATCATCACCAATAGATATTCAATAATGATTTTAATAATTAATGTTATGTTTTATATATCAAATTATTTAAGTGAAACAATATATATTTTTGAGCAATATTAGAAAATTAATTTTTTAATTAATAGTAGTTAATTTTTTAAGATTATTTATTTAACTTAAATTATAAATTCTAAAAAAATAAGTAATATTAATTAATTAAAAACTAATTATCTATATATTTTATATTAAAAACCTCATATCACTTAAAAGTATGTGAATGATATATTTTTTTTTGAAGTGCTTTAAAGATAAAACCGCCCAACCAGAAGATTTTATTGTAATAAAAAATAAAAAAAAATATTTGAAAAAGGAAAGCGAGCATTTGAAAGAAGAAAAAACATAGGGTTGGACCCAGAAGGAAAAAGATTCAAAGGCTAATAAGTAAAAATCACGAGGGTCAACATGAGATTATATCGACACTGAAATATATATAAAACTAATTTTTCAAAATCAGGTACGGTGTCACCTTTTGTAGTCAAAAGCAACGCGTTCCTCGTCCTATAAATACTACCTTAGCTTACTTCCTCTCCACAACACATCACATATAACAACCAACTCCATTAATTAGATTACATACATACATGGAATTTTTAGGGTTACTTGTTGCCCTATTGGCATCATTTTGCTTCCTGTTGATGTTGATACTAACATATGCATGGTGGGTTTCCCCATTTCTAACACATAACAAGCTTAAGAGATGTGGATTTGGAGGGCCAAACCCAGGTTTCCCACTTGGAAACCTCAAAGAGATGAACAATAAAAAGAATATTAAATCTTCCTCATCATCATCAACCCATGATATACACTCACAAGTTTTTCCCTACTTCTCTTGCTGGCAGAAATCTTATGGTAAGCAAAAATAATAAATAATGATGGACCACCTATATATAATAAAACTATTTAAGAAATTGATGTTGTTTGCATTATTGTATGTATATGTAGGTAAGGTATTTGTTTATTGGCTAGGGACGGAGCCATTCTTGTACATTGCGGACGCAGAGTTGTTGAAGAGAATATCCACGGAGGTGATGGCCAAGAGATGGGGGAAGCCAAGTGTGTTTAGAAATGACAGAGACCCCATGTTTGGGAGTGGCTTGGTCATGGTTGAAGGCAACGATTGGGTTCGTCATCGCCACATTGTTGCACCCGCATTCAATCCCATTAATCTCAAGGTATCATACTTTATGCAACTTGCACTTTATTATATTATTTTATTTTATTTTATCTACACACATAGTGCGTGTGCGTGCACGTCCATCTTGAAAAGTACGCATGCACTTTTACAAAGTAGCTGCGTCTCTTTTTCTATTGGTTCGTATATTTTAACTAACAAATTGAATTGAACAAATCAAGGATAGAATTTCCTAATTAGAAAGTTACGAAGAAAGTGGAAATACAGTCAACTTTACGTGAAATTGATAGTTAAGAATCAATAAATAAAAATTTAGTCAAATCAGTCAAACCGAAAAAACTAAACATTTTGTTTTGATTGAATAGGCGATGGCAAGCGTGATGAGTGAGTCGACAAACGAAATGATATCTCGATGGAGCAGCCAAATTAAGATCGGAAAACACGAAATCAACGTTGAGAGTGAGGTCATAACCCTCGCCGGAGAGATCATCGCCCGAACTATCTTCGGCTTGAAAGACGAGAGCGCTAGAGGCATTTTCGACAGGCTCAGCGCCCTTCAAATGACTCTCTTCAACACCAACCGCTACGTCGGGGTTCCATTCGGCAAGTACTTCAAGGTCAAGAAAACCCTAGAGGCCAAGAAATTAGGCGAAGAAATCGACCAGCTCTTGTTATCTATCATTGAAGCTCGCAAGGCCTCGCCCAACCCCAAGGGTTCTCAGAACGATTTGCTGTGTTTGCTGCTCCAAGAAAACAATCATGATGGTACTGGCAAGGAGCTCACGACGAGGGAGCTTGTTGATGAATGCAAGACGTTCTTTTTCGGCGGCCATGAAACCACTGCGCTTTCTCTCACCTGGACTTTGCTGCTGCTCGCTATGCATCAAGATTGGCAGAACCAATTGAGACATGAGATTCAACAACTTCTTGCTCAACACAATCACGTTATTGATCTCGCCATGCTCTCTAGCTTAACCAAGGTAATTAATTACTAATAAAAAAGTATAGGTAACCAACAACTTTTTTGAATAATGTGTGAATAATATGAATTAATAGGATTAAAAGAATAAATTTAATTAATAACATTAAATTAAGATGTAATGTATTTTTATTTAGTTGGTGGTTATTCATATTGTTCAAGATAATTATTGTTTACCTAACCTTCCCCATTACTAATTACTTCAAGCGCGTGTGCAATTGAAGCATGTGAGCTTAATTGCTGAATTGGGGAACATCCTGACCCACTTTGTCATCTAAATTGAGAGAATGTGTCCCACTACTTTACTAGCATACTTTATAAAAATATTATAAAATTAAGTGTCACTTTCTTTCTACTTTTTAATTTACTCTATCGATTGCTTACCTGACATCATGCTGCATCTTATAACTAAAAAGCAACTTATTAACATTATTCGTTCATTAGAATTACTAAATAACTTGAAAAAGATCACATTATTAATTTATATTTTCATACATATGCAGATGAAGTGGGTGATGAATGAAGCTCTAAGGTTGTACCCTCCTTCACCAAATGTGCAAAGGCAAACAAGAGACGACATTCAAATTGATGGTTTAACAGTGCCTAAAGGAACCAACATGTGGATCGATGTGGTGGCCATGCACCATGACCCGGAGCTATGGGGACACGATGCTAATGAGTTCAAGCCAGAGAGGTTCATGGAGGATGTGAACGGTGGATGCAAACACAAGATGGGTTACTTGCCATTTGGATTTGGAGGGAGAATGTGTGTTGGTAGGAACTTGGCATTCATGGAGTACAAGATTGTGTTAACTCTACTTCTCTCTAAGTTTAGTTTCAACATTTCTCCAACTTACCATCACTCACCATCTATCATGCTTTCTCTAAGGCCTGCCCATGGAGTCCCACTCATAGTTCAGCCCCTTTAGACCATTCAATTAGACCAAATTAAAGAAATACCCATTTTTAAAAAGTATATATAGAGCACATGCTTTTAATTAATTATTTCTAATACAGTTTTAGTTGGCATGGTCCCCTGCCTGTTGTCTTCAGAATGAACTCAATTATATACAAGTATATGTAGTTTACAGGACTAATTTGTATGTATTTTCCCCACTGTTGGTTCTGGATTAATTGTTAGCTAACTAGAGTAGCCAAGTTTTTGGGGGATACATTTGTTTGTTTGGGATTTAGCTATGCATCCGATATGTATTTGTATGTTGAATGAGCCTGATCTATGTATGTATTGATCAAAATTGAATATCATTCTTTATATTTCTCTTTCATATATGTATCTCATCTTGATTAGTTCTCTTACTTGATACTTATTAATTAGTTGTAGGTAGGTATGGTCTAGCGACATATCGCTCGATCAAAAAACAAGTATTAGGCTCCTCATCAACAGAAGCATCCTTAATGTATTCACTACCCTTAAAAAACAAGCATATATATTTGTTGAGCCATCAATCAAACACTACTTTATGTCTCTCTTTATGGACTCGAATAACGTAGTTATTTTGGTATGGAAAAGTATACGTTACCAAGAGAGAGTCTGCCAACTATTACCAACACAAATTAAAAAAAATTAAAATAAATTTAAATGGCTAAATTAGGTTTAATGTGGGGTCCATGAAAAACATTTTGAAAAAGTAAGGAAATGGTAAACGTGGATCAGGTTAATCTCAAACCAGAGAAACTCAATATCCCAACCCTTTCACACAATCTCTTTTCTAAGAAACCATCGCCGAACGTCTCTCGTACAATTGGCCAAATTTTTCAGTCACCGGGACGCCGCCGTGCCCAATCCGCCAGTGTCCGTCTCTCTTCCCGATTCCAATTAGATACACCAACAGCCTCGTGGAAGATAGATGCGACGTGCGTGCATGGTGGTTTCGTGAAATCGTTGTGCCGTGAACTATACCAGGTAATATCTCCATCCTGATTTTAGTAACATCAATAAGAATCTGCAATAGCCTTTCTATTTGCGACACAGACCCTTCCTGGAGCACCGATTTCCGGTGTATGTGTCTGTGTTGAAGACGAGTGCATCACAATATGTCCATGGATACACCAATTTTTGAAGAAGCATTGTCCGGCAGTGCGTATGACGTGAGGGAGAATTCTATTTTCACCGACGTTAATGTTCCGTGTTTGAGTGAAGATGACACACCACATGTAGATCAGGTAATTCTTCTTTTAGTGGCGTCTTGGCTTAGGCCTTCCAGCAACCTTTTTTTAATGTTTTACATCATGAGTTATTAACAGGGATTCAGATGTGTCTTGTTTATTTTTTCTATTTTTTTTTTTCTCTACTTAATTTGCTTAATGCGACTTTTTTATAGTGACTTAATGTGTCTTGTAGTGAGTTTTCTTGTGATATACATAGCAATAAATTCAGTTGAGAATGACAATATATTTTGAGCAATGCATTGAGATCCATGTGTTTTTTATCAGATATTTGCATTTTTAGGAATGCTTAAATGAGCTTTATATTAGGAAATTGAATTTGTATTTTTTTGCTCTATAATTTTTATTTGGGAGTACAACAACTTATCCTTGCATGTGTCTTGTTCATTTTAGATCATTCACTCATATTTTTTTTTTTTCAGTTTAAGTTGCTTAATGTGTGTTGTTCATGATAGGTTAATGTGTCTTTTGGTAAATTTTCATGTGATACATTGAGCCATATATTTAAGATGAGAATGAGTGTATATTTTAAGCATACAGAGTCTTTCTTGTTTATTTTTAGCAGTACTCTGTGATTTTTGTTTTCAACTTAATTTGCTTAATGTGACTTTTTCATAGAAACTTAATGTGTCTTGTAGTGAATTTTCTTGTGATACAAATGGCAATAAATTCAGTTGAGAATGACAATCTATTTTCAGCAATGCATTTAGATCCATGTGTTTTTTACTAGATATTTGCGGTTTTAGGAATGGTTAAATGAGCTTTATATCAGCAAATTGAATTTGTATTTTTTGGCTCTATAATTTTTATTTGGGAGTACACCAACTTATCCTTGCATGTGTCTTGTTCATTTTAATATCATTCACTCCTATTTTTTTTCTCAGTTTAATTTGCTTAATGTGTGTTGTTCATGGTAGGTTAATGTATCTTTTGGTGAATTTTCTTGTGATACATCAAGCCACATAGTTAAGTTGAGAATGAGTGTATATTTTAAGCGTACATAGTATTTCTTGTTTATTTTTACCAATACTCTGTGTATTTTTTTTCAACTTAATTTGCTTAATGTGACTTTTTCATATTGATTGAATGTGTCTTGTACTGAGTTTTTTTATGATAAACATAGTAATAAATTCAGTTGAGAATGACTATATATTTTGAGCAATGCATTGAGATCGATGTGTTTTTTATTAGATATTTGCTGTTTCAGAAATGGTTAAATGAGCTTTATATTAACAAATTAAATTTGTATTTTTTTGGCTCTATATTTTTAATTTGGGAGTACACCAGCTAATCCTTAGATATGTCTTGTTCATTTAAGTATCATTCACTCATATTTTTTTTCTCAGTTTAATTTGCTTAATGTGTGTTGTTTATGGTAGGTTAATATATTTATTACAAGAAAAACATAGTAATTTTTTAAAAAGTAAAAATTCGATTTGTCCATTAGTAGGTATTATCAAAAGTTAGCAGGGATACACTTTATTGCATGAATTGTGTTTTATTATTTCTTAGTTTAGCATGTGGAGATGATGTTTCCAGCTATGAGTATTTTTTTTTTAATTTTTTTAATTTTTTTTATGGTTTTGATTATCAATAGTACTTTTTTATACCAGTTTAGTTTGGGTTGTCACTTAGTAGGTATTTTCTGTTTGTTGGGAAAGTATTTTATTAGTGTTGAATGGTCGATATGTTTCTTGTTTGGTGATATGTCCTCGTTTATCGATTTTAGGGGAAAGAATCTGAAGACGCTATTCAGAAAAAGGATGATGCTACGGTAAGCAATAACGACGTGTGAAATATATTTTATTCTTCTCGCAAAACTAGTGACATATTGGAAATTGTTTAGATTGATGTGGTTTGTGTTGAGTGATGCGTTTTCTGAATGGATTTGCAGGTCCCGGATCACACTGGAATTCCAATGGAGGAAATCCCGTACGTAGGATTGAGATTTAATTCGTTACAGCGGGCACAAGAGTTCTATTCTAATTATGCGAAGAAAGTTGGGTTTGTGACGAGGATTAGGAATACAAACTTTGACAAGACCAGGAAAGAAATAAAGGTACCTATTAATCAATCGATACACTGTAGTCGTGAAGGTTATCGGGAATCTCGAGTGAAGGCAGCAATGCGGGTAAAGAGAATAACAACAGCTGGGTGCAAAGCAAGGATGTATGTGATGCTTGATAGGCATAATGATAATTGGCTGGTGACCAAATTAGAATTGAAGCACACCCACGCGTGTTCTGCCGAGCAAGCTGTGCATTATAGTGAGTACAGGGAACTGACCATGCATGCCATGTGTGTGATTCAGAACAACGATGAGGCTGGCATACGGCCTAACAAGACTTATCTCGCACTGGCAAATGAGGTTGGTGGGTCATCAAAGTTGGGTTACTCAGAAAAGGATGTTAGGAACTATATAACGAGGAATTTGCGCTGTGCTGATGTAAACGAAGATGTGAAGGAAATGATTAGATATTTCATGCGAATGAGAGATATAAACCCGAATTTCTTCTATGCAGTTGATGTGGACGAAACTAACAAGTTTAAGAGTGCGATATGGGTAGATGCAAGATGCAGGGCATCGTATGAATATTTTGGAGATGTGGTATCGTTTGATACAACGTACAGAAGGAACAAGTATGTTTGTGTTTTTGTCTCCATTATAAGGGTTTACATTTTTCCAACAATATTGTGATTTAGTAATTTTTGGCTAACTTTCTTGCAGGCATGGACTTCCGTTTGCATCTTTCGTTGGTGTCAATCATCACGGCAAGTCCACACTACTCGGATGTGCTTTGTTGGGTAATGAGGAAATTCCTAGCTTTGAATGGGTCTTTAAAAACTGGTTAAATTGCATGGGAAATCCCCCACAGGCCATCATCACGGACCAGTGCAAATCCATATTTGGCGCAATTAAGAATGTCTTCCCAAATACTAGACACCGATGGTGTATATGGCACATAATGAAGAAGATACCACATAAGCTCGGAGGATATGCTAAATACAGGAAAATAGATGATAAAATGCATGGCACTGTTTGGAATACCCGTTCTGAAGCGTCTTTTGAGAAAGATTGGTGTGCATTCGTTAATGAGTTTAACCTACAAAAAAATAAATGGCTATCAGGTTTGTGCTTTATAGTGCTCTTGTATTATTTTTGGATGGTGGGTATGTTTGGAAGGTTCGGTTTTTACTTTACTCGATTTCAGCCACCGTTGTCATCGGATGATGGGTAACCTATTTGGATACTTTTACGAAAAATTTTTATTTGAGACGTCGATGTATAGTTAGTTCACTAAGTCTTTAGTGGTGTACTGTGATGTAGCTATTTATTCATGATGATGATTCCCGATTTGATATCTATGTTTTGGTTTTGTAGGCCTTTACGAAGATCGGAGAATGTGGGTTCCAATATATTTCCAAGGTGAATTTTGGGCTGGTATGAGAAGTACCCAACGGAGTGAGAGTATGCACGCCTTTTTCGGTGGTTACCTGCATTGTAAAAGTGGACTGGTTCAGTTCGTGCATGAGTATGATAATGTGCTTGGGAACAAAGAGCAAAAAGAACTGGAGGATGATGCTGCAGACTCTAAAGGAGTTGTTCCATGTTCATCGAGCTCTACAATTGAAAGACAATTTCAGCGTGAGTACACAACCTCTAAGTTTAGAGAAGTCCAACATGAATTCAGTAAAAGAGGGGATTGTATAGTTCGTGGGGTCACTCAAGAGGGTGATTTGTTTCGGGTGACCGTCAACGAGCAATACCTATTGTATGGGGAGCCCAGATCTTGGAAGTACAGTGTTGAGTTTGACCCCAAGACACACAAGATTCGGTGCGAATGCAACATGTTTGGCTCAAGATGTATTATTTGTTGCCACTGTCTTGCTGTGTTGTTTTATTATGGAGTAGACACAGTACCATCTTGCTATGTTATCCATCGATGGAGCAAGAATGTACAGCGAAAACACACCTTCATCAAGAGCAGCCATGATGAGAAGCGATCAGACGAAAGCCACAACTTATTTAGACGACTGTGTTCACACTTCTACAATGTAGCACAAGATTTTTTGACATGTGAAGAAGAAGCGGCCATGCTACATTCGGGTCTTGATCAGTTAAGGTCAAAGTTGCTTGACTGTCGTGTGAACTTGCTGTCCGGGCGTGTTCCAAGTTCACAAAATAGCACGGTCACACAGGGTGGCCCCCATCTTGGTGAATCTGACATCCAAGGTCCTTCAAAGGTTTCAACGAAGGGTCGGCCGAGAATGAAGAGGCTTGGATCTGAACTCGACGCCTCAATCAAGAACTCTATGCGAAGAAAGAAGAAGAATCTACCGCTGGTAAGCATTTCCTTTTTCCATTGTTTCAAACCACTTGATAACCTGACTAAATGGATAAAGTTGTTAGTGTTATTCACTCTTTGTCTATGCATGTTTGTTATCTTTAGGATGTTCATGAAGCATTGAATCAAGATGTAGCGGGTTGTTCTGCTAGGAGAGCGAATGAATCACAGGAACATGGCGGGTTCCTGTCGTTGTTAAACTCATTTCGGCCTACTTAAAAGATTTTGTATTATAGATTTGTATGGAGATATCCTTTTATTAAGAGTAACCTTTTTACTCTAATCATTGCCAATTTATTCAGGTTTTTAAATAAATAAACATCATTAACAACGATATATCATTATTTATTGAGTTTATGTTCATTGATTAATATTGTTAACTCCTGATAAGTTTGTTAACTTTAAAATTTGCTAAGCATTGAAGGTTATGTAAAATTGATTAACAAACACGTAAGACACATCTCGTGAAAGACACATCCATATGGGTATACCTAAGTTAGAGTCATAATCGCAGAAGACACATCTAGCAGAATACACTAAAGATTGAAGGTTATGTAAAATTGATTAACAAACACGTAAGACACATCTCGTGAAAGACACATCCATATGGGTATACCTAAGTTAGAGTCATAATCGCAGAAGACACATCTAGCAGAATACACTAAAGACACATTCGTAAAAGACACATCTCGTAAAAGACACATATCGTAGAAGACACATCCCGATGGAGACATTTCCTAGAAAGTCACAACTAGAAGACACTTCCTGGAACAAGACACATCCCTATGAAGACACATTCGTAAAAGACACATCTCGTAGACGAATCATCCCTATGAAGACACCTCGTAAAAAGTCACTGCTAGAGGACACTTTTTGAAAAAGACACATCTATATCTAGCCACCAGCAACATGTCACAGCAGAAAACACCTCTCCCAGAAAAGACACATCTGAATTTAAACAACATCCGAACCAAAACATTGGTAAAAAACACATGTATTGGGTGACAGACCTATGGAAAGCCACCTGTAAGAATCCACAGCTAAAACAGACACATAAATTAGAATTTACACCTCCACCAAAACAGAGTTCTGTTTTCAGTCACCTGCGTGCAAAATATGAGTATAGTGTGCACAAAATTATCCCAAACCAACCAAGGTGCAAAAGACAAAATCCATATAAACATGAAATGCATTATCGTTGAATTAACCAACAAAGTTTGTCAAGGTCTATAGTGCAACTACCTATAAACAACCTAACAATCCAAAATAAATAGTCCCATTGTGTAGGAAAAGTAATTTGTCTAGTTCCAACAAAATATAGCATAGGATGTGAGGATATTCCCTCCACATGTAAACAAGGAGTTATCTGGAGCCTTCAACTACCCATATGTTAGATCCTTTTGGTGGACTTTTTCTTCGGCTTTCCTCCAACCCGCCGAAGTATGCTCTTCGTATTAGGAGCTGTGAATGGAGTTCTAACCTCCATACGTTTGTTCCTTGGTTGGTTGCGGCGCACAGGTGGTAGAGCACGGTTGTCAAGGGCATTCAAGGCAGCTCCAATGGATATATTCTTGTGACATAGGATGATGTCCAATATTATTTCCAGCCTGTATAACTTGACGACATCCTGCATATAAAAATCAATGTTAAAGAAATGCTTATCGGTACAGACATTAACATTTGAATACAAAATATGGTAATAAGGTATATAGGTTAGCGAGCTCACATATTCCCAGTCATTTAGTTTCTTATCTTCGGTCCAGTACTCCATGTATTTTATTGTATAGACACCACAGTCAAATCTAAGCGAACGGAAAAAATGTAATTTTATTAGTGGAACAACCCAATGTAACTAAACAATTAATACATTGCGAGTTCTTGGAGGGAAGAGTCACCCATTTGGCTGAATTGGCACAGAGGCATAAGTGCAAGGCAGGCCTTTTTGTGTGGGCCTATAAGTTGGGATGGCCACCTGTGCAATGTCTTCAATGATCCTCGCCTAAGACACAAATAACTAAACTTAAACGAAATACTAGAAGAACGGTTAAATAGAGCTTAATAGGGATGAGCTGGTGAGGTACCGCATATGAATCTAGCTTGCTCCGTGCTGTATCAGGTTTACTGTATATGCTATCCAGTACAAACAGCCTTTTCCCGGATACATCAAATGCATACACCCACCAGTGACGGGTGATACATACAGGAAAAAACCACTGCACAACCAACCATTGTAACTAGGTATATTACTTGCATTTACAAAGGAAAACAAATATCTTTTGTGATAGTGCAACGATTATAGTAAGTTATTGCTCTGCAAACATACGTACCCAATTTCTATTTGAAGCGATTTCCTTGTCGAAATAACTAGTATCAGCACCAAAGTTTTGACCCAATCCGACATACGTTGGATTCGGTCCATCATGATAGTTTTCCAGATTCTTTGGGACCAAAACCATTTCCTGCACAAGTACGAATTATCAAAAGTTCATAAACTGTACTGTAAATAAATCTTTAATATTGACGTTTCCTTACCAGAATCCCGGGACACACGCAATAAAAGTCACGTGTGAATCTCTTGAGACCTGAATCATTGAATGCGCAACACATCCAGTGTACAACCTACATAACCGATTTGTAAACTCATCAATGTCGACAACGCGTGAGCAACAAACAAACTGCAGAAACATTATTTTTCGTTACATACCTTGTTATTCAGCCATGCACGTGGTCTTAGTGTGCACACATCCTTCCTTGATAGCACTAGGTTTGGTCTACCCTCATATGACGCCAAAGTTTCGTGGCTATCAAGAGAAGTGTTCACAGCCCATCCTCTGATTCTATGTTCTTCCCGCTCGGTGATTTTCCGACCCCGAAGTAATGAATGAATAGGTCGGGGAGGAGAGGGTGAGGGTGATTTAAAGAGTTGCGTCAGACCAAGAGAGAAAGAGGGGCGTTGTGGACTTGGAGTGCGGTAGGAAGAACCTCTAGGAATGATTGCCTGGATCGGGTCTATGCTAATGGGTCTCGATGGGTAAACGCCTTTTTCTATATTTGCCCAAATCATTTCGCACTCCGGATCCCGCTGAGATAAGATGGCAGGATGCCTGTTTGGAATTAAAAATAAATGCAGTGGTCAACCTTAGGAATTGTTTGGGAGGATATTTTAACAAAAAAAAATTTATACTACTATCGGAAACAATGGTATGTAGTAATAACTTGCCTGTCAAAAAATTCAGAAGAATATTCCTCAACCCCCGGAAACTCAACCAATTCTGTTGATGGTGTTTTTGGTTCAGGAGCAACTGTCTCAGTTGGTTGATTAGATGAGTGCGACTGCATGCCTGTGATGATTTTCCCTTCTACCATACCGCGCTGAGGTGTCTTCCTTTGAAGAGTTTTGATGCGGATTCTGATGCCAATGGGCTGGTCATCGTCGTCATCATCTTCTGAAGTCCCTGTTTGATGGGTTGTGCGCAATGATGCCCTGCTAAATCCCCCTTTCATAGTGGATCCCTGAAACCACAATATCAAACAAGTTTTTCACAAACTCCTCAAAGTGGTTTCACAGTACACAGAGAACCCAATGCTAAATGACAGAGCATTACACTTAAGTTTATTAAATAATGACACAATCAATAACCAGTTTAACAATAACTTTAACCATTGCAGATGTTCCAAACTGCATAGCTGCAAGTAACAAATACTAACAAGGAACATCTTGATCACCTTATGGTCCTCTTTTTTCTTTGTCTTATTAGTCGTGCCTGCATCCTCAGCCCTCATACATGATTGAGGTGTCATCCTTGATACAGATCTCCGGCGCAATCTCTTTGCAATTGGCTCGTCGTCATCGTCATCACCGTCTGACGCAACTGCATGTGTATCCGGGTCCTTGGAAACCTCTCTAACTCCATCCAGGTAAGAAGATTCCTTAAATCACATCAACAGCACAACTTCAACGTAAATGAAAGGTAAACATAGGCCTGACAGTTTACACGATCTATGTTTAACCACGAAAAAAATACTAAGCCAATGTTAATCCTAACTCACTTTTCTGTGGTCCACGTCTACTTGTTCAGGGCTTGGGTCACTTGTTTCCTCCAAAGCAGCATCCTCCTTGCCATCATCTTCATTCCGGCCAGGTTCACCGCATTCCTGTTGGTGGCCATTAACTAGTAAGGAGACACATACATCTAACGCAACATTTATCAAATACGGACATAATAAACGACACAAACGTTAGCGACATCTTCCATTGCTTAATAATAAAATGCAAAGCCATCATATTCATTCACTCAAAAAATCCATTTTGCAGTCAATCGCATCATAAATCGACCTATGAGCTAAAAATTGACTATTTTAGCACATAAGCAACAAATTGATTACCTCCGGTTGAATAGTTTCTGCCATAGCGCTAAGTTCCTTTGCAGTCCATGCGGAAAGCCACGGCTCAGGTTCTTGACAACCCTCGAGTTCACCGTGCTTTAGCTTCTGAAAGTACAACACCTGGAGATATTGTAAGAAGATGTCAGCTTCAGGGATGCACATCTTAGTCATATTACATTGAATTTTAAATTAACAGCATTACCAGCAACCCAAGCATGCAGCCCTCACAGGATTTGTTATTCTTATGTTGGTACTTCTTAATTGCCTGTTCTAGAGAATTAAAAATATGCAATGGCCAACGATATCTCGCCGGATCAGATACATCAAGGACTGTGTCGATGTGCCACGGAGAGATTACATGTTGCACGGTCGGGCACAAAAACATCTTCAGCACCAGTAGAATGAAGTGTCTCCTGAACTCCATCCTGTCATCTTCTGTATCCATTGGACAATGCCTGACAAAATGCCTCAACTGCACAGTTTTCAATCTATGATACCTTGTTTTAATTGACACATGAGCAGCATTGCTACTGTCGAATGGTGGAAAGTCATCAACTGCACCATAGATATGTAAAAGATAGGGCAATATGGATAGTGTCATTCGTAGATAATAGCAATGAACATGAAGACCGAAACAACACTAAACAATTCAGTGGTATGTAATAAGTAAAGGTATACTCACCTCCGGGAGGGATACCAAAAAGACGCTGAAATAGCTCCGGTAAAATACGGATGTTCCCATTTTCTAGCTTGAGGGTGCTCGTTTCAGTGTCATATGCTTTGGCCAACATCACCATTATGCCTTGCCTCACTGGCCACTTCGGAACAAGCTTCAGGAAACCAAAACCAATTTCTTCAATCTCATCAAGCTTTGCTTGATCCTGATTGGTTTCCAGTTCTTTAAACAGGTCGGCGATATAACATGGTGAGCATCTTGTCTCTAGTAATTTCTAGAAAACATATGACGGGACAGTCAGAATAAAAAAATTGAATGCGATCTATAACAAGAACACAAATTGTGTATGAGTTGTTACCGGCTTTCCCATGTATATAAGTTGGTCTCTGTGTAAATAGCAGAAATTGAATCCAATTATAATCTTCACCTGTGTTATCCAAAGTCAACTACTCTAACATAACAGAAATCAATAATGAAAAAAAAGCATTTACTTAACCTACTTATAATCATAGTACACTAATCTAATGTACAAGACACATCTGAGATAAAGTACGAACACTCTCACAGGCAAATTATTAGACACACCAATTATATTCTTAATTTGCTAACAAAAAATTCTTAGATATATTTCAAAAAATCAGCTAAGTGTTAAAAGAAGCCGCAACAATTGTAAAATCTTTGTGGACCATTGCTCTTGTTGCAAAAAAAATTACCGCATCTTCTTAACGTATTTGTATAATCATATGCCCAATTTTAGTAAGAAAAAAATATCAGTGAATGATGCTAAAGTGAACAAGACACATCTAAGGATTAGTTGGTGTACTCCCAAATAAAAAACATAGAGCGAAAAAAAATTCAAATTATAATTGGCTAATATAAATCTCATGTATCTAATAAAAAATACATTGATCTCTATGCATTGCTCAAAATATATAGTTATTCTCAACTGAATTTATTGCTATGTGTATCACAAGAAAACTCAGTACAAGACACATTCAATCAATATGAAAAAGTCACATTAAGCAAATTAAGTTAAAAAAAAATACACAGAGTATTGCTAAAAATAAACAAGAAATACTATGTATGCTTAAAATATACACTCATTCTCAACTTAACTATGTGGCTCGATGTATCACAAGAAAATTCACCAAAAAACACATTAACCTACCATGAACAACACACATTAAGCAAATTAAACTGAGAAAAAAATAGGAGTGAATGATACTAAAATGAACAAGACACATGCAAGGATAAGTTGGTGTACTCCCAAATAAAAATTATAGAGCCAAAAAATACAAATTCAATTTGCTGATATAAAGCTCATTTAACCATTCCTAAAACCGCAAATATCTAGTAAAAAACACATGGATCTAAATGCATTGCTGAAAATAGATTGTCATTCTCAACTGAATTTATTGCCATTTGTATCACAAGAAAATTCACTACAAGACACATTAAGTTTCTATGAAAAAGTCACATTAAGCAAATTAAGTTTAGGAAAAAAAATAGAAAAAATAAACAGGACACATGCAAGGATAAGTTGGTGTACTCCCAAATAAAAAATATAGAGTCAAAAAAATTCAAATTTAATTTGCTAATATAAATCTCATTTAACCATTTCTAAAATCGCAAATATCTAATAAAAAACACTCTCAACTGAATCTATTGCTATGTGTATCACAAGAAAATTCACTACAAGATCCATTAAGTCTCTATGAAAAAGTCACATTAAGCAAATTAAGTTGAAAAAAAAAATCACAGAATATTGCTAAAAAATAAACAAGAAAGACTATATATGCTTAAATATGTACAGTCATTCTCAACTTAAATGTATGGCTCAATGAATCACATGAAAATTCACCAAAAGACACATTAACCTATCATGAACAACACACATTAAGCAACTTAAACTGAGAAAAAAAAAATATGAGTGAATGGTCTAAAATGAACAAGACACATGCAAGGATAAGTTGTTGTACTCCCAAATAAAAATTATAGAGCAAAAAAATACAAACTCAATTTCCTAATATAAAGCTCATTTAACCATTCCTATAAAAAGCTCATTTAACACATTTAGTCACTATAAAAAAAGTCGCATTAAGCAAATTAAGTTGAGAAAAAAAATAGAAAAAATAAGCAAGACACACCTGGGGTTAACTACTTGTACTCTCAAACTAAAATTGATAGACCCAAAAATTACATCATCAATCTGGAAACAAAAAGGTAATATAAACTTTTTCTTCCATAAGAGCAACATGTTAAATCAGACCACACCAATCACATAAACAATTTGCACACTGTAACTCAGAGGATCAAGAAACGACAAATCATTTAAAATAAAAAAATTGGATCCCAATTCGCTTTTAAACCCAAACAACGATTACATCAATTATTTAGCCTAATTGTAAAATAATATTACCAACTTGAGTACGAAAATGGACATGTCAAAAAAGGAAACATACCCTCAAAATTATCTCAAAATTTAATAAAGACACATCTGAATAAATCATATTACTAAAGTATGTTACACTTAAAAAATTATATTATAACATCCTTCTATCATAAATAAATTATATCAATAAAGCTCCTGCAACAATTTTAAATCTCAAAACTGATGAAAAGGTACTAAATAATCTGACAACGACAACAATTTCGTCAACGAAGGTGACCACAGCGACACTAAACTAAATAATGTTTTCCTGTCTGCAAATAACACAACATAGACATATGGAATAAACTACAAATAACCCCGACGAAAAAAAAAATTGAATAACTGATCACAACATTTTTGTCAAAGAACTGATGCAACACAGTATAAGCAACCTCCTTCGTATAGGAATAAGATCACCAAAAAAACACATCAATACACCAACACCCAAGTTCGTTCACAGCCAAGAGACACAGACACATGTTTAATCCTTCTCACTTCAAAAAATGTAATACTCAGATTTACACATACAAGTTCTAATTTAAATTTCAAATACCCACTAACCTCGTAGTGTCGCGGTGGTGCCCAAGTTGGTTCAAGGACGGACCAGATGCGTCTTCAAGGCTCCTATGTTGAGCGCCTGCAACAGACCAAACGGCTTCGCAGCGAACATCGGACGATAATCTAGACGTGGTGGTTTCGTCGCCCGCCGGAGTTGACTTTCCCTTGACGGCGGAGACTGGCGGAGACGGTAACAAAGGATTTTATTTGGCCCTGGATGCGGATAAGGAAGGTTGGGAGAGATGGTCCACCTTCAGTCAATTTGGGGAATGGTAATTTAGGTTAATGTGGTAAATTAGGATTAAACCATAGTTAAATTAGATGTGGCTTTATTTACTAGATGGGCTTCATGCCCAGCCCAACTCAAGTTGGCAGATTTTGGCAGATAAAAAGTTGGTAACGTAGCACTACTGTTTTGGTATTTGTATGGAATGGAAATGTTTGGTAACAAAAGAAAATGCTAAAAACGGTCATAACTTGCTTTATTTAGTATTCATTAATTGTTGTAATAATTAATTAATGCTAAATAAGGTAAGTTTTAGCTGTTTTTTTGTCTACCTAACATTACCCAAATCTATATGTAGCTATTACTGATATTTTAATGCGGTTACACCAATGACTGTAACTATATGTATGTTGGGAGCTTATTAGATAGTAAATGCAAATCACTTAACAATGTCTAAGCACATATATGACGCCATAAGATATTACTACATACAACAACTAATTACATTATATATTCAATTGTCTATTTGTCTGCGATGAGAGTGAAATTCATTATTCAGTATGACATGTTTCAAAAGATATAAAAATGGAAATTAATTTCTTCTAGAACATACACACACACCCATAATTTTTGAGAGCGTACTATTTGATTATAAGTTAGAAATCTTTGTTAATATACTAATATATAATTTGATTTATAAAATATCAAATTCTGTTTTTTAACGTATCTATATTCTTAGCCAGTTCAAATATTTTGTATTTGAGTAACTTGTGACAAAGCTAATTAAGAGCCAAATTAAACATTATGATCTACTCATGGGGAGCACCACTTCAGAAGAGGCACGTTTGTAATGTTTTGTAATACTGTCATATATATGTAGCTATATAGGCACTGAACAAAGATAAGTCCCATTACCGAAAACGTTTCTTTGCTATTCCTGGAAATAAATTAAAGTAGGTAATAGGTTACTGGCCGACCAAATTATTTGTTTATATGGGACTAGATATTGCCCTATTAGCTGGTAATGATTTTATTTATTTTTTATATTATTTTTATAAGTTTTCGGGAAATATGACAATGGCAACAATATATATCATAAGTAGTTCACTTCGCCAATTATGGTTATTAGACGAAAAAGGTTCCTACACGCATAACACGACATTCATATGATATGAAATATTTAGAGAGATTTTAAGCTACAAAAAGATAAGTATTTCCAAGATCAAACTAAAACTATCTAATTAATAAGAGAAATACAAAATAACTGAATTTATAAGCCACAAATTTACCACATCCTAATAGAACTTGATCCGTCACCTTATAATTCGGTCTTTATTGTATATTATGAGTTATAATTCGGACTTAATTATCATTCATTCTATAACTGACATCTTTATTACCGACTTAATGACCATTATTCTGACTATAAAAAGCACCAATTTCTATATACATCATACATTCTAGATAGATTCTAGAGACATTCTAGACATTCTAGAGACATTCTAGATATATTTTATATTCATAGAATTATCTTATACCTCTTAAATACTTACGGACTTGAGCGTCGGAGTGTCTTTTGCAGTACCCACTCTCTTGTTCTCTCCTTGCCGACGTATAACTCATCCCAACGAAAAACTTAAAGACATTCATCGACGAATGAGTTATACACTGCCAAACTCAGCAAGAATAGAACTTAAAGAAGGCTCTCGCTACATAATAATAATGTTGTGTTTGTTTTGTATTTATTTTGTAATTAATGTGATGTATCTGTTTGTAAGATTTGTAAAGCGAGATGATCCTATACGTATACACTCCGCGTTTTGAGATTGCACGAAGTACACAATTTTGTTCTTTTTTATTTTGTGTTTGAGCAAAACAAAGTGGAGTTTGATAGCGTTGACGACGTCATGTAGTGGTCAACCACCTTCTCTCTTAGCTTAGGATAGGGTACACCGTATACCTTTCATTTTCATTTCTGACCTCCTTTTCTCCCTTCATCCTCCGCCGCAATTTGTCACTTCCAAACACACACACGCATTCATTATATATTTTAATTAGACATGCGTTAATGTGTCAAATTTTTATAAAGCATGTGCATGTTAAGAGACACTTATAACTTTCAGCTTTTAAAAAATTTTATTCTCTCTACCTTTTACCCAGTCAAAGGATATTTATTTATTGATAAAGTGTCTGTGCCAAGGATTCATTTTTTCATATATATATATATATAACTTGAATTAATAATTTTTAATTTATCTTGATTTAACTCTAAATTTTTAAATTATAAAAATTTTAATAATAGTGTAAATTGATATTAATAAAAAAAATCAACTATTTTAGTGTAACTAAAATTAGCTATTAGAATAAAATATACATCAAAATACAAAATACATATTAAAAATAAATTATACTATATATATTTATACACAAATATATTAAAATTAATTTTAGTAGTTAATTTTAGTATATAAATAATTTTAATTAGACATGCGTTAATGTGTCAAATAATTATATAAGAATTATTAAGGAGAAGGAATATCTATGTTCTAACGCAACATATATTAATCATCAAGGTTTTATTAATTATCAAGGTTTTGTTTTTGTTAGTGAACAAAATATTAAATAATTTTTTACAAGGCAAAAAATATGGACAATTTACAACATAAATAAAATAAATGGGAGAAAGTGTTACGCAAATACAACAATCCGAAAAACTAAACTTAAATGCAATAAACTTATTTATATATAATTCGTGACGGTCTAACGTGGTTTCTAATTACACGTAATCCGCTACACTCTGTCGCGGATTACACGTTTAAAGGCTGAAACACATAAACAGCTACACCATGCAACATATATTATGTGTTTCAGCCTTTAAACATAATCCGCGACAGGATGTAGCAGATTACGTATAATTAGAAACCCCGTTAAGATGTCGCGAATTACATATAAATAGATTTGTTGCATTTGCATCTCATTTTTTCGAATTGTTATATTTACGTAACACTTTTTTCTATTTATTTTATTTATGTAAATTACTAAAAAAACATTTTGTTTGTTTACTTTCTATCTCATTTTCCCTACAAATTTGTGCTCTGTAAATGTTTTCAATTTTTATTTTTATCTTTGAGACAATTAGATTGATTGAGGATTAATCAATACTAATTCTCTCTTATTGATAGGCCATATAAAATAATTCCAAAATATCAGCACAAATACTTAGTTGAAAAGAAAAGCTAGCCAAAGTTATTAGTCAGAATCAGTGATGGACCCAAAAAATTTTAGAAGTGGGGGCAAAAAAAAAATATATATATATATATATATATATATATATAAAATAAATTTTGTTAAATATTATTAATTATATGGAGATATAAAAATTAAAAAGAATTAATGAACACTTTTATTCTTAAAATACTATTTATTATATATAATTTATAAAAAATATTTTTTTATTTCTAAAATTTAAAATTAAAATATTTTAATTAAATTATGGATAACTTATTATCCTAACTAATCTTTTTATACACATTTAATAATAAAAGACTGAATTAACTGGCATATTAGCACTTAATGATACATTAGTATTTATAATTTGAAATTAGAATTATATATAAATACTAGAAAAATTAAGTCTTTATATGAAAAGTATGTTTATATAAAATAATAAAAACATAATTTTTACAATTTTTTTATTTTTTTAAAATAATTAAATTTGTTATATATTTTTTAATTTAATTTTGATATAATGTTAGATAAAATATTTTATGTATCTGTTTAATTATATATTATAATTAAAATATTTTTTATCATTATTTTTAAAAATAAAAAATACATTCTAAATTAATAAATTAATCAGTTCATTTTAAAATTTTATATGCAACATAGGTACATATAATAGAACAAAAGATAAAAAATAAGTAATAAGGATGAATAAATCGAGAATAAAATAAAATATATAAAGTCACGAAAAAATAAAATATTAGATTGATACCTAAACTATAATTGTTTGAATTAAAAATTGCAATTGAAAATATCAAAAAGAAAAATAATGAAATTGAAAGATACATAGAGTCATGGAGAACCATATAAAAAAATTGGAGAATTTAAAATTTACTTTTTGATGAAGAGAAGATGATCATTAGACAAGAAATAGAAAAAGAAGGTTGAAAATATAAAAATAAGAAGAGGATTTAAGAGAATAAAGAATTGACGGTACAATAATTATATTTGATTATGTTAAATAATAGTCAAAATAATAAAAAAAATAAAAAAATAAATTTAAAACTTTAGCTAATTGAATTTATTTTATTTATAGTGGGGTCATTTAAAATTTGAAATAGGAGCATATTATATATAACTATATTTTTTAAAACAAAAATTAAAAACATCACGGGGCAAGTGCCCCTCATTGTTATGCTTGGGTCCGTCCCTGTTTAGAATAATAATAAAAATGACAAATACTAATGGATTCTAGAAAAAATAAAAAGTGTAACCGTTTCTGTAAATTAACTTTTCATTAAAAGGTAAAGAACGAAAAATAAAAAATAAAACACTTTAAATTATAAATTTGAATAATTAATATAAAATATAATTAAAAAATACTAGAATATTATTAGAATTTATTGTTTTTAGTTATCAGCTAGTCATTAATATTTAAAAATGTAGATTAAAGTATGTTGTTAGATTACTAAATTTAAAAAATTAAGTTAATAACTAAAAATAATAACTGAAAATAATAAATTTTGATGTCCTTTTAATATTTTTCTATAATAAAAATAGACTAAAATTTGTTTAATTAACAAACATATTCTTTAATAAAAAGTGTTTAAGGATATAGAAAATTTGCCCTCAAGAAAAGCCATATTAATTAGTGTAAAAGAATAATTATTTTATAAGAGCACTTGATAATGAATATTTGTATAAGAAAATGTTAAATGTATTACTTTTTATGGTATAGAAAGGTGTTGAAAGTGAATGCAAGGGTGAAAAACCGAAAAAGTACTTTAACGATATAATAATAATGAGATAAAATGCAATATATACAAGGTTGACATGAAATTGTATGTATTCTATTGTTTGAAGACCAGCTCAGCTTCTTATAAATAGCAATCCATAACACTTGGTTTTCGGCAACACAAGCAAATTAAATCGTAGTTCACCATCATGGAGGTTTCAGTTTCAGGGCTATGTGGTATTGTTGTTGCTGCGTTGGCATTATTTTTCATGTTAATGGTCTTGATTGTAACATATGCATGGTGGATTTCCCCAATCCAAACACATAATAAGCTTAAGAGATGTGGCTTTGGAGGCCCAACCCCATGCTTCCCACTTGGAAACATCCAACACATGAAAAATATTAGGGCTATTAACAATAATGATCTCATCACTCCTCTCACCCATGATATACACTCTCACGTTTCCCCCTACTTTTCCTCTTGGCAGAAATCTTTTGGTAATTAAATACTCTTATAATGTGCTGTTAGATTTCACGTGAAATTAATAATTGAAAGTCATTAAATAATTTGAATAATTTGAATAAATTTTTATTGGTGAAAACTCAGGTGAAGTCGACTTCACATGAAGTTGATATCTGAGAGCCTTTAAATGAAAATTTAGTCAAATAAGTCAAATCATCTAACGGCTCTCAAGTATCAATTTCACGGCTAATATAATATTGCATTGTGTAATTTGATTATGACTAATGTATGTAGGGAAAGTGTTCGTGTATTGGCTGGGCACAGAGCCATTCTTGTACATTGCGGACGCAGAATTCTTGAAGAAGATGTCGAAGGAGGTAGAAGCTAAGAGATGGGGGAAGCCAAGTGTGTTTAGAGATGACAGAGAGGCCATGTTTGGGACTGGGTTGGTCATGGTTGAAGGCAATGATTGGGTTCGCCATCGCCACATTGTTGCACCCGCATTCAATCCCATTCATCTCAAGCCCATGCTCACCATCATGCTTGCATCAACAAACAAAATGGTACAAGCATGGCTCTCTCAACTAAACTCCGCTTCCGCCACAATCGACGTTGAGAGGGACATTGTAGCCACCGCCGGAGACATCATAGCAAGAACCATTCTCGGCATTATGGATGATGATGACCACAACGCCACACAGGTCTTCCGAAAGTTGCGAGCTCTTCAAATGACTCTCTTCAACACCAACCGCTACGTTGGGGTTCCATTCGGCAAGTACTTCAACGTTAAGAAAACCCTAGAGGCCTACAAGTTAGGCAAAGAAATTGATGAGCTCTTGTTGTCTATCATTCAAGCTCGCATGAGTCACAGATCATCCAAATCGAAGAGCGACTTGTTGGGTTTGCTGCTTCAAGAAAATGGTGATGCGCTAACAATGAGGGAGCTTGTTGACGAATGCAAGACATTCTTCTTTGGCGGACATGAAACCACGGCGCTTTCTATCACCTGGACATTGCTGCTTCTGGCTATGCATCAGGATTGGCAGAACCAACTGAGAGATGAGATTCAACAGCTTCTTGCTCGCCACAACCACGTTATTGATCTCGCCATGCTTTCTGGTTTAACCAAGGTACGTATATTTTATACGAAGAGTGTTAGGGTCAGTAACTTTTATAATTTGTAACAATTAAATAGCTATTAATGATGATTTTAATGGTGTGAAATTTCATCTAATGACTCACTTTTCTTTGTTGGTTATATGCTGGTCAGAATTCTAGACTTTTCCATTTTATACACATCATTTTCTTTGTTTAATTAATAAATTAAAGATTATGCATCAGATGAAGTGGGTGATGAATGAAGCTCTAAGGCTGTACCCTCCATCACCAAATGTGCAAAGGCAAGCAAGGGAAGACATTGAAGTGAAGGGTTTAATAGTGCCTAAAGGAACCAACATGTGGATCGATGTGGTGGCCATGCACCATGACCCGGAGCTATGGGGAGAGGACGCTAATGAGTTCAAGCCAGAGAGGTTCATGGAGGATGTGAATGGTGGATGCAAACACAAGATGGGTTACTTGCCATTTGGATTTGGAGGGAGAATGTGTGTTGGTAGGAACTTGACATTCATGGAGTACAAGATTGTGTTAACTCTACTTCTCTCTAACTTCTCTTTCAACATTTCTCCAACTTACCATCACTCACCATCTATCATGCTCTCTCTAAGGCCCACCCATGGACTCCCACTTATTCTTCAACCCCTTTAGCTTTTATTACTTCTACTATGTGCTTCTACAATAATTGGAATTAAGCACCCGGCCCCCTAGTCAATTTTTCTTCTTAATGAATAATGGAATCAAATTATGCATTAGTTTGTATGGTATATTCTGCATGCTGCACTATTAATTAAGGGTTTATTTTAAAAAAAATTTAAAAAGTCAACATTTTTATTAAAATTTGATCAACATTTAATTAGTAAAAAAATAAATAATTTTATATTATAATTTTACATCATTAAAATTATTAATAATAACTATTTAATAGTTACAAATCACAAAACATACTGGTTTATAGTACTCCTCGTATTTCTAAATGTCCCTTCTACATATCTTTTTTATACATTTTATTTTTAGTATTAAAAGTAACTAATAAAAATTGTTTTGTTTATATATATATATATAAACAATAATATCCATTGCATGCATATATAAGCTGAGACTGAGAGTATGATGCGTGCAATGACGACGTTGACAGGCAATACATATGCGCCGTATGTAGATTTAGATCTCTTCGTTTTCAATGCAATTATCATTCCGACATTCTGACACTCTTCTCCAATATCATCATCATACATACACCTAATAATACCAATAATACGTACGGACCAAACCCCTCTTTTAGTCAAATGTATTACTCCATAATATCCATCTCATTTAGTAACTAGTCTTTCATCATGCTTCATACTTCTAGAATGCGAATCATGAAGTTAATTCACGTTACAAAATATATGAGGAGTGCTAAGACTAGCACTTTTGTTAAATTCTGATCAGCACTTAACCATTAAAAGGGAATTGAATGATTCTACACCATTAGATGCAATCTCACACCATTAAAAATATTTTTGATGGTTAATTGATGACTAAAAACCGACTAAAACCTCAAAGTAGTTCCTGAGATTGGGCGAGTTACCCATACTTGTCATTGAATTTCAAAAATCCCTAACAACATCCCTGACATTCAGCTCCGGGACCCATAGTTGTCTTGCAACCCTTTTCAGCACTAAGTCAGCAAACAGAGGGATGATCTGGCACCTCCAATGCCACGTTGGAGCCAGCAACGGCTAGCTGACGTGGCAAATCTGAATTTTGTACCCAATCAGGTCCCTGGTCCCATTAAAACCCTAAAAGCTAAGATCACCCTCTTCATCACCTGAGCTTCAAACTACTGCTGCTGATTCCTTCTCAGATCATCCTCTTCATCGCCTCCAGCTCCAGGTAATAACACATACAGATCATATGCCTTCCATTTCGATCTGCCATTTCTCTGTTTTCTTATTGCTAGCTGCTGCTACCATAATATGAATGTAACTTGGCTAAATTTCAGTTTCCTCTAAAACTGTAATCACTCAATACTAAAAACTATAAGCTGCCGCTGCTTTTGTCAGTTTGCAATTGTTTGATGTAGCATTGCATTGTGTTACTTACTGTAGACATGTGCTGCAAATGCAAATGAAAAAGGTGACAAGGCTTCCTTGATTCCTCACTCCAGACGGCCTGCACTCCCCTCTCTGCAAATACCCCCATGGTCATTAGATGCCGCATTATCTTCTTTCGCAAAGACGGATGGTCCTTCCACATCCACCTACTTCAAGGACCCTCTCTCTTAATGGTAAAGGTTCATTCTCTCCATTGTCAAAGGTTGCCCACTCATTACCGGTTACTCCAATCGCATCTTTGGGTCAAGAAAGTGTACATGGCAGACATCTGGGATGTGCTTCTGATTTAAATGTATGTCTCTTTTCTTCAATCAAGGCAACTGTTTTCATACAACGCTTGCTAAAATTTTTTACATTTTATATGTTAAACTGGTATATGATTTTAAACTATGTTGCATTGATGAATATTTCCATTCTTGTATAGACAATGGTTGTCAAGCAGCATATAACTCGATCACTTTCGGTTCCAGTTGATGCCTAGCCAGCAAATTGAGGTGCACTCAGTCTAGGGTCTTGATTCGTATCATTTCAGCCAGGCGGCATCTTGCAACTGTTGATGGAACTTCAACTGGTGATTCTTCAGTCATGGAGATTGGTAATTGCTTGAAATATACGTAGAGCACATAATTTCTTATAGGTTCCCATTTTACATTTTTTGATCAAGAATCACAATCTGAAATATTCAGTTATGAGTTCTGACTTTCAAGAACTATTAAATATTTGGCACTTAACCATATATAACATGATATTGGTAACACTTTGCATCGTTTAATAGACATTATAGATGAAAGAAATTTGGTGGCTTCTAGGTGATATAATCTTTAGTGCGTCTCTCATAGACAATCTTAGAGACTATAGCCTTTTATAGCCCTTCCATGTCAGTTGCTGACTAACTCTCGAAATTAAAGGCTAGAAAATTAAATAAACTTTACATTGAAGTTAACTTATTCATTTCTATTTTCAATCATCAAGTTTGTCAATTTCAGATTGTCTTTAAGTTAGGATTCCTCAGACTATAGTCTTTTATAGTCCTTCCATGTCAATTGCTTACTAACTCTCCCCTTTCTAGCTATTGAGGATGTTACAGCAGATATTCCAGAGGAAGAAGCAGTTTGTAGGATTTGTTTGGCAGAGCTCGGGGAAGGAGAGAATACTCTTAAGATGGAATGCAGTTGTAAAGGTGATCTTGCACTTGCTTATCAAGACTGTGCAGTAAAGTGGTTTAGTATTAAGGGCAACAGGACCTGCGATGCCTGCAAGCAGGATGTTCAAAACCTCCCGATAACATTATTGAAAATTTATGATCGTCAACCCCTGCCAGACAGCCACCAAATGTGCCACAACCAAGGGAAATAGCTTATTACCAAATGGTCCCTGAAGGAGAGAAGAAGAGATACTAGTTATAATAACGATTCTTAGCTTTTAGGGTTTTAATGGGACCAGGGACCAGATTGGGTACAAAATTCAGATTTGCCACATCAACTAGCCGTTGCTGGCTCCAGCGTGACATTGGAGGTGCCAGATCATCCCTCCGTTTGCTGACTTGGCGCCGGAAAGGGTTGCAGGACAACTATGGGTCCCGGAGCTGAATGTCAGGGATGCTGTTAGAAAATTTTGAAAGTCAAGGATAAGTATGGATAACTCGCCCAATCTCAGGACCACTTTGAGGTTTTAGCCCTAAAAACCACAAAATCTGTTGCCCTTAAACTTTCTCAAAATATATTACCCCATTTGTCATACTTTGTATCTGGACTGCTCCCATATTGAGTCACGTTTATTTCTATATACTACTCTAACAATTTTATATAAATAATTCGGGTATAAAGAATTCTTTTCATAAAGTGTTAAGTTGGTCTAAGGAGTGATTTTAAATTTTTTTATATTTTGTTAGATGTTTAATAAAGTTTTATTATGAAAGTGTTGGTCTAACAATTTCATAAAATTTTATATTTTTTATAAATGTGAGGGTTGAGTTAATTTAATATATTATATTAAAATTTAAAGTAAAAATTTAAATACAGTCAACTTTATATAAAATTAATAATTAAAAATTGTTTGATGAAAATTTAGTCAAATCAATTAAATTATTGAATCATTCTTAATTATCAACTTCACATGAACACCTAAAATTAATTCTTATTATGATACCAGGAATTAATTATAGAGTGACGGTAGTTTTTGCACGGACAGGGGAAAGGGGGCTAAATAATTAACATTTCCAACCTTAGTGAAAATAAATATATTCTTCCATGAAAAAATATATAAAATGAAAATAAAATGTTTAAATTAAACGTGCATAATTTTATTCCATAAGGTTCAAAGAATGGGACGATTTCCGTGTTGAAGGGTCATAACTCATAAGTCATTATCACACACTCCCAGTGAGATTCACCCAATCCACCAAAAAAAGAAGAGAAAACTAGTTTGCTCCATAAGAGAGCTAGGGACTGATTTGTCATTGTCAATCATATATAGCAGGAAAAATATGCATGAAGGAAATAAAGTAAACAACTAAGAGCAGAGGGAGAAAGCAAGTGGCAAGTGGAACACCACACGTTATTTAATATTGGTAGTTTTTGTTTATTTTTATTCTTATTATTTTAATTTTTTGTCAGAATATAATTAGGCTTTATTTTGTTTGTTAATGCATATATCTTTTTAAATGATAGGTAAACGGCCGAAATCCAAAATCAAATAATGTGACACTTTCAATGATATTGCTCTCTATCTGTTATTATATATTTTTCCTTAAAAGAAAAATGTGAAAGATGTTAGTTGTAGTACAAATTTCGAACCTTTTTGTCACATGAGATCCAATTATAGTCCTCATCAATAATTCCATCTATATATTCAAGACAACTTAATAATGAAGAGAGAAAACATTGAACAACATTATTTATCAGAAAAAGAATTAAGATATGTGTTGCTTTATTGGTTGTATAACATGTGGAGTGTAAAGTTTGCATCACAAAATCAACATTTGTTGTTGCTCCAATAATATGCAAAGGAGGATAACTATGATATTATTTTAGAATTGAATGGAAGCAACTCAATTATATTTTATAATTATAAGCGTCTTCATATATAACGTGAAACTCTACTTTAGCATCTTCCATGTATTTCTTTTGTTTGTGCTGCATCTTGCATAATAAACCTCAATTGTTTATGTTAGAAAAACTACTCAACTTTAGATTAGCTTCCATTAACAGCTTTATTTTCATGTTTAACACGTGGAAGCTTGAGTTTCAAACCCTACACACATGACATGATGATTACCTTCCTCTTAGATTCTCTATCCTTTGATTGCTTAAAATCTGAGGAAATGAAAACTCGGTTTATTAGCAGTCACTGTATTGTACTATGTTATGATCGATATAATTTAGTTTATTTTTCAACTAAAGAAAATTTTTAAGTTGATAGAAACACATATCAACTTAAAAATTTTCTTTAGTTGAAAAAATTACATTATATAGTACAAAGTGTGTGTTTCTAAAATTCTATCGACCAATGGCCATTGTTAATGCAATTCACATGGTTCTACTTTTATTGCTGATCATCATTCAGGCAAAGAATTTAGAATCAAAGACAGAAAACTCCATTCAACTATTCTTAAAATGGCCATAGAGGCATTAGATTATGAATTCCAAACAACTCTATGGGAAGAATCAACTATGTAGTGTGTAATTATACAATTGGTATGAATGATATTCGTGTTGTTTTCGAATGGCAAGGTTCTCACACACTTAAGACAGTGGCCATGCCAGTATGTTTAAAATGATATTCATGATCCAGACTCTGTAATATCATATCCAAGTCCACTGCAAGCTTGAGGAGTAAAATGCTGAGTTCAATGTTGCATGAATTGTTATCACATTTGAAGATTATGGAGCAAAAATGCATAGCTCATTGTTGCACAGAATGATCCTAGAAAAGAGGCAAACTTGGTGGAAAACGCACGAGCATCCATTGTCTCTCATATGTAGCCACATGAGACCATCCCATCTCCTCAATCAAAGACAGCTTTAGTTCATAGAATTTCTTCTTAGCAGGCTCAGCGTCGTCTTGAATTATGTCCGTCAACACCTGAATCAAGCGGATGACAGCACCAGATAAGATTAGAACCCGAAACAGAACCTAAAGTACTAATCATCAATGCAAAGAAAAGAGTAGAATTCTTTAGGAAAAAGCAAATACCTTCAATGCTGTCCCAAGCCTCTGCTTACGCTTCTCATTTGTCACCAAGAGGATTCCATATTTTTTGCTCTTCAGATCAACCCATTTCTTCAATTCATTAAAATTCTCTTCAAACAAGTTCGGACGGATAGTGCTGTCATCCTTAGACTGCTCGTCAGTTTTATCCACCTCCTTTGACAATATGCACCAAGTCAAGTCAGTATTTGATAGACAATACTGCATGGTATTTCGCTTTCTTATGCAGTGTGGACATCAAAATTGCCTGAAAATGTAAACCATTGCTTTAAAGAAGATAAAAAGCTCTAACCTTCAAAGACTCAAGTTCTGCCAATGAAAGGCCCTTTTGGTAAAGTGTCTCTGCTAAATGATCACGGGTTAATTCCATCTCTTTCTTCTTTTTCTACAGAGAGATTAAAAGTATCGTTCAACAAGTTGTGAAATGAAAATACCATATGTAAGTTGTAATATGATAACATCTTTCCACATGGAATGATCATTCTTAATAAATTTAATGGTTTAACATTGGCATATATGCTATCAGTGTAAAGATGTTTACTCTATCATATCATTATTATTAATTATGCCAAATTCCTTTTTCATATACAGAGAGAGAGATGACAGAGTAACTAAAAGTACTGGGAACAAGGATGAGCACCTCCGCTTCGTCGTCATCTTGATCATGTTTTAGGGCCAAAAATTTTGCCAACTCCTCTGTCTCAATACTGTCAATCACCGCATTTGCTGCATCAATTACCTGCAAAGCATATTCACGTTTGTCATATGATCAGCCCTTTATATTCATTTACTATCAAACTGAATAACTAACAACAAAACTTTAGTTCTGCCAATTTTCACCTCTTCATGATGTTGTAGTTTATCTTTGATATTACTCCTCGAAACTAAACCTTCCAAAATCTTTGCAAGCAATGGAGTGTACTTTGGGTATTCAGACTGCAAGAAAACATGATAAATTTTGTATCATTCCATTTTAATCTAGAATGCAGAGAACAAACAAGTGTATATAATTTCTTATTAACATAAAACAAAATACATCAGTAATCTTGCAAAAGATGATCAAATGAATTGAAACTTATAAAAGAAATCAATGAAGCCAGCAACTACCAAAAAGTGAAAGTTCAAATAAAATTCAATGCTCACTTTGAGAGAGTCAGACAACTTCTTCCATTCCAAAAGCTCTTCATCATTTTCTTGTTTTAGGCCTCCAAGAACTTTCATTTTTGCATCTCTTACCTGGTGGACAAGTCAAGCAAACATAAAGTACAGTAGGACCGAAGAAATACAATATGGAATCTACTATATCTATATCGTGAAAAATAAGAACTAAGGGAATGTTTAATAAAGAGATTTCAGACACAGATGAAAAAGGTAAACCCTCTGAACTCCAAAGTGTTCACATGGTGTTGTTACAATAGCTTGCTACATACAGGCAGTAGGCATATTTTTAAATTGTGATGGACATAAACAGGGGTAAATACCATCTATCCATTTCAACCAAATCTATCGTTCTATTAATAAATTACTAAAAAGTTATGATAAAATAAAAGTATTCTTAAGAGAGAATAGGAAAGTACAAAAAGGTCATCATGAGTCCTACAAAGCATATAAAAACGAACAAAAACACAAAAGCAATTGAACAAGAAAACAATCAAAATAATCTAAGTCTAAACTATCAACAAAATTTCTATTTTTCTTTTGTTAATTGGTACACCTAAACATGCTTAAGTAAAGACAAATGCAAAAGTAGCATGCCTAGTAATGCCCAAAAAATGTGTGAAATACATGATAGGATTAAAAATAAGGAAGCACTTCTGCTGAACTATGATTCACATACCTCTTCTTCTAAACGTTCAGAAACTGTCTTCTTGGAAGCTAGGGAAGAACTTTTCCCCTTTTCTTCTTCAATCTTTCAACAAAAGATATAGGAAAACGCAAGTAGATATTAATTCACACCAAATAAGATAGTAGATACCACTTCAGCAGAGCTCGGAGCTAGTTCAAACCTTATTTGGAGGAACTATATAAGAAACCCGATGTGATACAGGAAGCTTCTCCGGATTCTTCTGCTCCCCGAGACCAGCAAACGATAGTTTCCCATATGATATTGCTCCCACTAATACAGATCCTTGAGGAGCATTCTGTTGAAATACTTCAAATGTTGTTACTACTGTCAATAATCCAACGAATTACCTAAGAAGTCAACAAGAATACAAGATACCTTGGGGATTTTGTCCAATGGTGGTGGACCCAGATAAAATCCTTCTTTCATACTGACAATAAGCAAATGTCATCACCACAACACAAGATGGCGCTAAAATCAGAAGCAGGTAGGGACTATAATCCAATAACATACCCTGGAACTAATGTTGAAGACTTAAAGGAACCATTTCCTATAAGTGGACCATCAGGTTGGGAGAAAAAGGGTAGTCGGATAACATCCTGGAAAATATATATATAACTTCAGGATTTCTATTTGTAAATCATATTGTAAACCACATATTTCGGGAAGTTGCACAGTAAAAAAACTTTGTGCATTGAGTAGCCCATTAGCCAGAGAAACACTTGAAATCCATTAAAAAAACTTACCGTCATGTAATGACAAATGCAATTGTAGTAAACACTAAAGATATCAATGTTGGTATAACATAAGATTGTCTCTAAGAATATGACAAACTAGTGAACTACCTTATCTTCAAAATTTCGCTCGATGAATAACACCAATTGCTTCATCTTCTCTAAAATCTGCAAGTTCTCATGCCTGGGGAAAAAAATACATCATGAGTATAGGATCACGTTTGATGCACCTTCATGTGTCCGTCTTATGAAAAGCCTAGCAACATTCAACTTACAAAAAGAATTCCAGTTTTCTTATTGCAGGAATTACTAACTAAATCAAGGTTTCAAGTCCAAAAACAACATAAGTTAGTTTATTTATGAAAATTCGCAAAATTGATTTCAAACATGCAAAGATAGATGTATAGTTTTGTAAATTTCAACTCTTCAAATGCCCAATCTTAGGCGCAAGACGGGGTGCTGAGTCCTACACTAGATAGACCCTTCATAAAAATATTTGGCAATCTTTTATCTTTAGCCAGTCTTATGGTGAAATTAGACGTCTACTTCAAAGATTATCAACAAGAACAACATAGAGAAAACAAGGATGGGTGATCATCAAATATACATGAGCAGAAAGAATCGTACCTCACATATAGCCTTACATTGTATTCTCCCTTGGGAAGTTTTTTGGAGTTCGGGTAGGCATCTCCACTTGAATATACACGCTATGATCAGAATTTGCAAAAATGAAAATTAATTGCAATAAGCTTATTTTGCACATGACAAATGGTTTCTGAATGAAAAACAATCAACACCCCTTACTCAGTTACTCTCATCTCTAGGATGAAATTATAATACCTTATTTGAATCAGAAATCATATAAAATTGAGACTCAAATTTAGTGTCATATATCCTGTCATTCAGGACTGGAATTTGAGGTGTTACTTCAGCTCCATCTTCCAATTTGATCTTGTATCTGAAACATCAGAATAATAAGAAAAGACAATCTAAACATTCAAATATAATGAAACACGTAATGGAGTACTCACGTTAGTGTCAGTGCAAGTATCTGCTTTCCAGAGGGAAGTTTGTCACGATCAGTCGTAAGTGCACTAATCTTAGCATCTGTTGGTCTATAAGGGATCCTTATCTGTAAGTTCAACATAAATTAGGAGAAAAGTTAACCTCTTTACTGTCCAACATCACAAGCACAATGGTACAGAACAAGAAGGAAACAAACTTTACAAGGAAACCTTGTTTAGTATTGCTAAAGGTGCAAGTCTCTCAGATGCCAGTAATGCTTCAGCATTAATTCTAACTGGTGCTTCACTCCCATCAAGTACAATTTCCTCTTGGTTGACTTTTACACCATGAAACATAACCTAGAATTTTATTAAAATTAGCAAGATTGTATCTTTTGACTACATAATGTGGGTTAGTGGCTTGGCCAATTCAAAAAACCGAGAGATCCAGCTTAATTTGAAGAGAAAAGAGGGAGGGGGGAGATGGGAAGAGAAAGGAAGATTTATCCAAAACTTTGGACACAGAAAATAAATTCTTCATACAAATATGAATTGTATCACCTTCAGATCCACACTTGTAGTCTCTTGACTCCCTATGCCACTTGACCAAAACTGAGCTATGACTAGTTCCAATGTTTGACCACCTACAACCTTGAAGGCGAAGCTTTTGGCAGCAGGGGAAGAAAAAGTCATCACACTCCTCCATGTCAACGGTCTATGCAATGGACATATCTGGACACAGCAAGCATGTCAAAGAAATGGTCCAGACAAATCTTTACAGTTTCGAGCTGCAAGTTGTACCTGAACAGCATCCACGAAAAATCTTCTCGTTGTATCAAAACTTGCTGTGTTCATGGTTCCCTCAACCCAAGATGCACCATGTGGCACTTCTATATATTTCCTTTCTACATGGCCTAACGAAGCAAAAAATTTTAACACAATTATTGCTTTTAAGACAACTAGAGAACAGAAACTCGACCAGAATGACAAATGCCATATGATAAAACAATTTCAAGACAAAGTAAGGTGTCCAATAACACTTTCTTTATTAGAGAAAATAAAAGACAACTGGGAAACAGCCTACACAACATGATCTCAATGCATTATACATAATCTCAAAATTTGAAAACCATTAAGTCACCAGCAGAAAGAAGCATAGAAATAAACTTAATTGACTAAAGCACACCTGACTGGAATAACATCTTTGAAAATGAAACTTGTGGAGGTCTATTAGTAACAGCCACAGGCTTGGTTATAGTAACTGGAATTCTGAAAAGAGGACCGCGCCATGGTGCTTTGCAGTCAATACCGTAGACCTCATAATAATGCAGACCATCAGCTAAATTAGTAGGATCAACAATTACGCTGAAAGTAGAAGATAACTTGTAAGTTACTAATAAAGCAAAACTGAAAAGTGTCATCAGACAGAAACTTAGTTGAAAAATAAAAATTAAGAAGCATAAAGTGTTGATGGAATAACTGCATTTAAGCAGAATAGTTTAAGGGTGATGGATGCGGAAGTTGGAGATATTAATAAGACAATTTTACGGATGATATATCAAAGTAGCATAGAGAACCCAGTTCTTTTCACCAAATAATTATGTCATTTTCTGACCCCCTAAATCAAATGTTCATGTGACCTAATAATAGTTCAAGAACAACACTATGATATCAGGAAAACAAAGAAAAAAAAAATTCCCCAGAAAAGATGATCTCATGAGCAACACTTGCATTTTAAATAAATGGCCATGTACCCTAAAACTGAAAACATAACGGTGAAGGAACACTGACTAACTTGAAGGTACGACCATTATGAGTGAGCAGTAGATAATCAGGGGCTTTCACAACTGAGCTATCTGTAGAATGTAATTCAATGTGCTCCTCAAACACAGCCAATTCTTCAATTTTGTTGGCATCTTCATGAAATTTTGGATCAACTTCCACTGTCCACTGTAAATACAAGTCATAAAGTAAATTGCCATTTGAGCACAAACTAAAATTTACAATTAACTTAGAACAAACTGTGAATAGATTTGGCAAACAACATTGCACTTATCAGCAATTACACCAGCAAAAGAACAATTGTGAGACTGTTATCAAGTTTCATTACATGCCTCATCAACAATTTCTGTTAACAAACTAAATCTAAGCAAACACTACTCTTGTCCTTTTATCACCTCAGAAGGTACACTAATATTGTTCATGAATTCAACATTTTTTTGTTATTTCATCCAAGAGTTTATTAGAATTAGAAAATGCACAGTCATCACCCATCATTTATTAGTTTTCCCACATTCCAATCTTTAATCCATTTTCACATCACAGTTTTCAAATATCTGACCTAAAGATATGCTTTGATCATCAATGGACAACAAGCTGATTATGCTCTCACCTCAGTAGATTGTTGGAAAGCACTAGCCTCCCTCAGGTAGATGCCCCGTGAAGAAGGATCTGCAATCAGCAATCATATGAAGGAATATAATTTTTGAGCTTCGATACATGCCTTTAGTTAGAATTTCACTATAGTCTATAGGTGCAGCAGCATTTGAATATGATTCTAGTGATAGGTTAGAATTCATTAATAACTGAATTTACTTTTCACTAATCAACAGTTTTCCTGCAAATGCTGCAATTCTATTCACATAGGAGAATGGTGATATTCCTTGTCTTTCGCCACACTAAAAATTTTTCTTAAGTTTTCCCTTGTGTCCAATTGAATTAATATTTCAATTAACAAAAATCTTCATCATTGTTGTAAAGCCAATATTCTTTTCTCTAACTTCCAGTTTTTACTTGTGTCTTATCATGAGCATTATAACTCTTAATAAATAACAGAATATCAGAAACACTTCCCCCCGAATGAGTTAGTTATTTATAAGTACAAAACATGCAGCACCATTTGAACAAGCACAAATAAATGCATAAGGGAAGTTAAAAGATATTGAGTTCCCTTCTCTTGTTTCTCATATAGGGAAGAAAGGTGATATGCTCAGGAGAGAATATTTCTTTTTTTTTTTTTTGGGTTTAGAAACGGGGTAAAAGAAACCCAGAAAAAGAGAGACCTAGTTACAAACTAAGCGGGGCAAGGCTACCCCTTGTTTATCATCAGACAAAAAAGCTACTACCTCTTTTGGAGGACTATCCCAAAAGTGGAACCCTGTATCTAATTCTAAACTTTTACACGCCAGGCAATCAGCACATCTATTGCCTTCTCCGAATATATTTACAAAAAGAATGTTAACTCACTTGTTTTTCCAGATTGCTTGATGTTTACTTGATACCAAACACATGGAATATTGTGACATTGCTTAATATATTCATAACACCTGTCATTCAGTATTTGATTTAGATCAATGCCAAATCTTATAAAATACTATATACTAAATTTTCCATAAAAGAGAAGACAAGGAAACATATCGAACTTGTCAACTTGCATAAGCCCTTGCCCAGTGGATAATTTATCCTCAGGTGAATTGCCTATAGGAACAGATGTATTCTCCAGGGCCTTCCTCACACTATATGGACTCACATTAATTCCCTCAGCCTACATGCAGATCATACACATCAGAATTATAGATAAATGAGCAAAGTATAAAAATCAATTATACAATTTAAATAATATTTCCAATGCTTGAACCTTCATTGCACTAATGAGCAATGCAATTCCCCCACAGGCTGATGGTGATGCCATTGATGTCCCATTCATGAGCATGCGCCGTTGAAGTGTCCACATAGGAACTGGAGCAACAGCAGCACCAGGAGCACTTATACAGACACCAAGGTCTCCATCAGTTGTTGGTCCTCGACTAGACCTGAAAATTGTTTCCATCAATCATCCAATGATACAAAGCCAAAAGAACTAAGTTAATTAAAAAGAAAACGGTATAGGAAGTCATTCAATTAGAAAATTTCCGGAATAAATATACCAAGTGTATTCAATTCCCTCGGATGGAGATTCAACAACAGAATGAGCACCAGCAGCCATAGCAGGAGAAACATAAGCACCAACACCAATGATACTTGAAGATGTACCACCAGGAGCACCGACTGTGTTCAATGCTGGCCCACTATTACCAGCACTGCTAACAAATATCAGACGGTGCTTGTTTACAGCCTAGATGTAAATGATTCAGAATATCCACAGCTTAGAGGATGGAAAATATCAGCAGAAAGATACAACAGGCAAGTTAAAATCAAAGTCTCAGAAGATACTTCATTCACAAGGTCGACAAAGCGTCCATAGTCTGGCAGCAATGTTGGCTCACCATAACTCATGTTGATAAGATCACATTTATGCTGCAAAATAAATTGACAGTGGCCTTGCTTTAATGTGTTATTTATAGCAAGCAATAGAAAATACAACCACAAAATTAGTTGTCAAACACAAATAACAAGGACAAATCTGTTTCAATTGTTCAAATATCCAGTATAATCAGATAATGAGGGAAAAGCGTTTGACAAACCTCCACAGCAGCTATTAATGCCCGAGTCAAACCAGTTCCAGTTTCCATAGAACCTAAGCGAGAGTCCCCGATTTTACAAGATATTAGTTGAGCTCCAGGTGCAACTCCATTCAACAAGGGTTCCTAACCAATATACTATATATCATAATTTACGGTATTTAGCATATGAATTGCACTATATGGATAAAATGACATCTGTACCTCTGGGTGGAAAGCAGCAGCTATACCAGCAACATGGGTACCATGAGGGGAGCTATCTGTTACAATACTTACAACTTTTCCATCATTATAGACATTCACAACAAATGTACACGCATCTAATTTGCTGAAGACACCATACTTCCTGTCAATCCTGAAAAATAGGACATAATAACTTGTTGGCATTCGGAACATTTGAAATTTTAATACCCACCTTACTGATAAGAGCTAAAATGGTAATTGGTTCAACAGCCAAACCACATTAATTTCTAGTCCCAATTGACCATTTAATTCAAAAACATCTCATCTACAATAAAGCTGGGTTACCCCTGATCTTCTTGCTTAATTAGTGGGCTGCTGCTTTTGTATAAAATAATAGTTTCCTTCATTTGTATTATTTTTTATGGCATAACTTGTGACAGAAAGCAGAAGAGATAATAAGAGGGATGGGACATTCTTTTGAAGTATGACTAACACAAGAAACAAAATTCATAAATGAAATAACTCAACAGGATATCATGATTAACAAAGCATAAGGTTAATCAATTTGAGAAGTGAAATAGCACAGAGAATTTTTAAGTAGAAAATCATTGTAAACAGATGAGCATCAGCCAATTGCATGAGATGTTTTTGCAAGCAAGCAATCAACTAGACAAAAAGTTAAGATGAACAAAAACACTAGCAACCAAATGTACCTGTAATTAGTTAAGGGTACAAAGTTAGCAAGCTTCCCACATTCTGGATCATCCTCAATATTTTGTGTGTCAAGAGCAACCCTCCAAACCTCTCCATCATGCCAGACAACAACATCTATGACAGGCCCTTTATCATCATAGCTCTGAAACACAGAACATTTTTGCCTTTTTGTATGAAAATCAATTGAGTATATGCTAAGAAAATAGTGGGCAATTAAACAAGAAGAACACAAAGTAACATGTTTGGCACCCACCTCAGATTGTTTTCTCAGAAGATCAAGCCTATTTTGGAGATCTTCACGAGCCTTTGTAAGTTCAGCATCTTCTATCTTGACATGTTGCTAAAATAACATGTCATATTTTTAGTGATTTGAATTAGAAGATATAATAGAATGCAGAGACACAACTGATATCAACAGAAGGTTTAGAGATAATTAGCTGTGCACAAAATTAGAAGAAACTCTTGCAACTTCATCCCAAAAAAAAAAGAGGCAGCCATGTGTACAAAACAGAATACTAAGAAAATAAGTGTTTTAATTTACTAACAGAACACTTGCAGCAGGTTGCCTTTGTAATATGTGATGCCTAATGCCTACTAAGCAAAAATATTATTATCAAATCTGAAATGATGTTAGCATATATAAGAATGAAGCAAATTTCGATTAAACCTGATCAAAATCATCAAGTTGTTTTACAGCGTTAGCAATTTCCTCCTGGTTTTTCTTGTCCCACTTTTTCCTTCTTTCCTTCTGCCAATGAACATTTTAGGAGAAATGGGGATTATAGATCTATTAGTTGTAGTTATGAAGCTCAAAGAGTAATTATTGAGTAGATTAATATTCTACCTTCAAACGAGAAGTCAACTTTTCTGTAAAGAGCTCATAAACAAATTTATAACCCACATGCCATTGACCAGAAGGATTTTTCCACGAATCATTGATAACCAAAGATGTCCCTATATAAATTTTGCATGAACATACCAGTAAAGACAAAAGCTTCAAGTTTAATGGTATACATTCTTCAACTAGAGAGAGAGAGAGAGAGAGAGAGAGAGAGAGAGAGAGAGAGAGAGAGAGAGAGAATTCACTTGGTGCAGCTACTTTAAGTTTATTTTAGCCATCCGTTTTTCTTTTCGTTTCTTTTCTCTTTTTATTTTATTTTTTTGCATTAGAAATAAGTGTGAAAAACCCAGAATTATAATTGGATGTGCCTTTCACGAGGAATTTTAGATTGATCTGTGCATGAACAGTCTGAAGTTGTGTTGATCCAATATCCCAAAGTTATTTGCTCATTGCAACTACTACAATATTAAAGAATGTCTGGATACCATTTTAATCCCTAGAACAAACCTGATGCTCCAGAAATACAACCATCAGCATCAGCCTTCACCACCTTTGAGGTATCAACATCTCCACTCCCAGTGCTGAAGACAGAAAAGGTTATGACATATTTATCATTAAATCAGTAAACATTATACGTATTATATGATATAAATATCAAACATCAAGCAGTTCCTATTACCAATCAAGAACATCAAGGATTTTTGGTTTCCCATCAGAGGTAACCTGTAATCCAGCAGCAGCTGGGTCTACACCAGAATCTGAAACAAAATGAAGTGAGTAATGACACTAATCACAGAACCAGTAATGGCAATACCAATCTCAGTAGAGGAATAATTGTATAATACCTATCAGGAATTCAGGATACAAATAAGGTGGACTTTAAGCCATGACAGAACTAAATGTGGTAACGATTTAACAATTGCAATTTGCAACCACACAAGAAGGAAAAACAGGGCTAGGAATGAGAAAAACTTAGATATGCTTGCATATCTAATGCTGTAAATATCCCAACCAATGAGATGTTGTCAAGAAATAAGAAACTCACCAGTAATCACTCATATTGTTCAAGAAACTAAAATCTCTAAAGAACTAGATAATCCATTACATTATGCAACCCTACAAGAAGAAAAACTGACCTAAAGTCAATATACTATCTAAAATTTCAGAACTTTATTCTTATATAACCCTGATACCATGTCGATTACTTGACCAAAATAATTTGGCAATGAATTGAATTAACATTTCAAAAAGGAGAAATATAGCCTCACTCAATGTAACTAAATTAAACATTACTTTCATTCCCCTATTGATTCATTCATTCTCGTATATTTTTTACATCCGAGACAGTTTACAGGTTCATCCGCATGATCATAATTTTGTGCAATTTTTTTCTATCGCATAATTTAATCTCCAGTTTCCAGTCTCCACAGACCACAACCATCTTAACAAGCCATTGCAGAGGAACCAACTGAACAACTTTGATCAAATATTCAACAACAAGCAAAACAAGATGTGTATGATTTAACATTCAAATTCCAATCGATTAATCCATCCCCCGAAACGACTTTCAAGTTTTCAATTTTATGCAGCTCAAATATACTAACTTTTCAATTATTATGCAAAGCTTTTCAACATCAAAATTCTGGGCCACAGTAAAACCTATATCCTCAGCGATCCCACTTATCCACTACTCAAATTGCAAAACCAGCACCAACCCAAGTCCAAAAACAACAAAGTAAAAGGTAAAGTTGAGAGCTTTAGGTGAAGGAGGAAGTAGTACCGAAGATAGCGATGAGTGCACCACGGCCATCGTAGCTCGGGTAAGCATGGAGGAAACGGTCGACGCCAATCTCTGTCTTTGGCATCAGTGAAGACAAGAACGTTGATTGGGTCAGCTTCAAGTTTCGAGGAGTAGCACCGTTGGTGTTGTTGTTATCGTGGTTTTCGCTGTTGATGTTGCTGCTGCTGTCACCACTGGCACAGCAGGAGGTTAAGGAAGAAGAACAAGGCATTGCCTTGTGAACAACCCAGTAATGGGTTCTTCTACTATTGATGATTGAGGAAATGTGAGTGTGACTTGTTGGATGATGATTATGAAGAGTAAAGAGAGAGATTAACGGAGAAGGAGGGAAAGGGAATAGTGTTGGTGCGTGCAAAGGTGGCTTAGAGGGCAATTTCGGGAATCTGCATGAAATTGCGTGTTGGATATGCATAACGTGGATGGTGTTTTGGTAATTTTGTATGTGAGGAGAGTGGTGGAGAGTGGAGACTTTTGCCTTTGGGGCGGAGGGTTTAAGCCTTTATTAAGGAGTAGTGCTGTTTGGATAGATGGATGGGGTTTGAGTGGTCTGTGCTTTCATCTTTTTAATCTTCTTACAAATATGATCATTTATATGAGAAATAAATAACCGCTGTTTGTGAATTCTGAAGTGTGATGAGCTACAAGAACACTAGCTATATATGTCTTTGCATTGTTGTTGATGGAGGGAAGTCTGATTAACCAATTATAGAGGATGTTTATAATGTAGTGATACAAAAAATTCTAAGTTGAAAAATATGAGTGAAAATGAAATCCTTGTGAGATAGTATATAAATTATGTATGAGTAGCTGAGGTAGCTGGTCATACTGGTTTTTCATTGTGTTCCAATTGTTGAGTTTTGGTGCATACATAAATTTTGGAGAAAATGACAAATAGGTCCCTGACCTTTTGTCTCGCGGACATTTTTATCCCTGACCATTGAAAAATACTTTTAAGTTCCTGACCTTCACAAAACTTGGACGGATCAGTCCCTCCGTCCAAATGCCTCCATCAGGGACTGATCCGTCCAAATGCCTCCGTCAGGGACTGATCCGTCCAAGTTTTGTGAAGGTCAGGGACTTAAAAGTATTTTTTAATAGTCAAGAACAAAAATGTCCGCGAGATAAAAGGTTAGGGACCTATTGTCCTTTTCTCTAAATTTTGGGTTGCAAAGCAAAGTTAAAATGTCCGGTGTTGGATTTGTGACTCTAATGAATTTCATTTTGCAATCACGTTTTGGGTTTTTATAACTTCATGCATTCAAGTTGGAATTAAGAACCGGTACAGTTGTTATAGCTTTACGTATTAGAGAATAGAGGCTAATGTTATATAATGAATCAACTCAAATCTCAGTTTTAAGTTTTAAAAAAAATACATACATTTAGCTTTTAATGGAATAAGATAAGATTGTCTCTAGCAGAAGATAACATTCAAAAAATCATGAAAAACATAAAGAATTGAAGGAGAAAGGAGGTTTAAGTCATATACCATTAATAAGATATTCCCCAGAAAAGATAAGATACAGAAACCAACCAATTTTGATTAAATAAAAAATATTTTTTGATAAATGCAAATAATTGAGAAACAATCATTCTAATGATATGCTATCATGAATTCTTTATCATCCTTTCGTTGTTCCTATTAAAGAATTTTCTATCTGCCTAGCATCTACTGTGTACTTGTGTATCTTCTGTACTTGAAAAAATGGTCCTTAAACCCTTTCTTAGAGAATAGCTTTACTGTGAGAGGCAGGAAAGCTGGTGTAAGACCTGAAAACTTTTGAATTTAATCTTCTATTGGCCTGCAACATTCCAAATTTTTTATTAGATAAATGGACCTTAAGTCTCCGCAATATCCAAAGCAACTAGTGTACAGAATTTTTAAGGAACAGACATTACCACGAGGATATGGTATAAGATTGTGACAAGTTGTGTCACATGGGTATGGACAGTCTATTTCCTTGCTTCTTGTTCTGCTAAAATACCAATCACCAACTGCTTCTGCAATCGTCTGCAAAATACAGAATTTTAACAGTGTTACTGACTTAGAAAATTCACTAGTTGTGAGTTTAAAGATCACTAGTACTGTTCAGCCTATTTCCTTTGCTTCAAACTCTTGTTTGTCCTATAATACTAAACGCATGTTTGGTTCAATTGATTACCACTAGCCTATTATTGTGTTGAACAATGCAAAGCATAACAAAGTCTCATGGCAATTAATACCTTGTCGTTTATTCTTGGGGAATCATCTTCAAACCACGTATCTTGTGATTCACTTTGGCAGTGAGCAAAACATGAGTTTATGAACATTCCTCCTCTTCCCGAATAGATTGCAAAAGGTCTCAAAGTTGCAAGCATGTCGAGCCTAAAAGCTGAACAAAGTGCACTTAGTATAGTCAGCAAAACCGGTTTTGAACATGTATGAAGTAAAGTTTGTAGTTCTTTGACAAAATAGTGAAAATACTAACACACCGGGGTGATTTCAAAAACTGAATGGTTAATATGACAATTGAAAGAAGAACCTTGCAATATGGCGATTTGGAGTGGTGTGCATGCTGCTGGGTCCAACTTGCACTTGTTCCAGTGTCCATGCATATCAGCAGAAGGTGGCACCAATGTATGATGGAACTGTTGACATGAGAAGTTTTATTCATCCTACATTCTGCCAATGACATTAACTAAGATATGTACAAATATAGTCTACAAAATATGTCCGGAATTCTTACTTGGAATACATCATAGGCGGAATTCAAGATAAAATAAGGAGTTGATATGTATCTCAACACATATTGTGGAAAGAAGCACTGCATGGAAACACTGCAAATTGTCAAAGTCTTGTATAGTTTTCCTGAGCTAATGATGCGAGTTAATGGGAAAAGAATAAACACACCAAGTCTGGAAAGAACAGTGTACTGGTGCAGTTTCTATTCAGGTTCTTCTCTACCCCCTGTTGCACACAACACACTCTATCAGATAAGCTTTGCCTTTAAGGGAGTTGATATTGCCACCCAATTTGGGTGATATTACTTCAATACAAGCATATCTTTTTCAAAATTTAATCATATCAGAAGCATTATCAACATTAAATACCGTGCAAACTTTGATATCAAATGTGGTTCACGTTGTTGCTGAACTGCATGAAAATATGTTTCCAAGTTGTTGCTTTGAAACCATTTAACTAATGCTGATTGCTTTAAGAACGCAATATGTTGATCATATTTATAGTAATTGGTGTAGATATATGCTTTATGCTTCGCTACTAGTACTATCTTTTCAGCTTAGAAGATAAAAATCTGACAGCATTGAATCAAATGTGCATAACCTTGAACCATCTATGTTTTCAGTTCTCTTGTCTAACTGACTGATTTGTGAAATTTTCCAGAACATAAGGAAAAATATGACACGTTTATTGAAGTTTACCTGCAACGTAACAAGACTTTTGACAAAGTATCTCATAGTGTGGTTCAAACTCACATCTCTTCTGCAATAGGAGAAGGGGAAAGGGAAATATTACCATTTGAATTTTGAAGAAATAATTACAGCTCAAGTTGGAATGACTAAAAAGCTAGACAAATCATACCCGTCAAGAAAAAAACCGGCATCGCTCAAACATTTAACACTGGCATTTGTTGGCAAGTATTTGGCAAAGTTGTCACAATGGTGAAAGGTTGCTAAACCTCCAGCAGAACAGCCTGAAAGCAAAGCCTACACAAGAGACATAGTATATACTTGGTTTATTCTGGTTACTTGAAGTGCAAGTCATTTTTCTTCAATATATTTTTGAAAGTAAATAAAAGCATGTGCCATCTCCAATGATGGTGTTGCATACCTTGCGTGCCTTTCCTAGACCTTTTGGTAGCAGATCATGAATGATAGCTTCCCAAATCTTTTGCCCTTTGAAATGAAGCCTTGTTGTCTGATTTTATTCAACCAAATGCCAACAGTTACGTTATTGAGCAAACTTGATCTTATAACGTAAGCAAGAAGACTCATGAAAATTGTTACTGTTAGCACCTTCCTCTTTTTATTTTACTGCAATTTTTGTTTTTCGTTTTCTCAGTTAAGAAATCTGATTTTGTTCTGTTTTAACCAGAAATAGAAATGACTCACTTTCATTCCCTCTCATACCACAAATTAACCATCATATTGACACTACATTAGAGATCATTTTCTTCTCTGGCTTGCTGAGATTCAATCGGAAAGAGACAGAGTATTAAAGGAAAGTTCAAAAGATGCCTATAAATAACGAATTTTCCTAGACAAATATTTAATTGACTATATATGCATATAGTCAAAATTTTGCAATTCATAATATTTGCTCACTGATTATCTTTTTAAAAGAAATTATAAGAAGCCATATTCATGTAAACCTGTGGTGAGACAATTACCCCATTATCAAAGATAGCATCTCCAGTGAATGAAGCTCCATCACAATATCTCAGCTTAACACGGTTCCAATTGTAGAAGTCTGGTACACCAATCCACGACATAATTAATATTAATTAACAAAAAATATGAGAAAATCATATTTTATATTTTATCCACTTAAATAGTTAAGATTAGAAGCATGGCATTTCTAGTGCTACCGACAACTGAGGTGAAGCTAATGACTGAAGAATCGTGAAGAGAAGAAAGTATATAAAACAGTGACTTCATCTTTTACTTCCAAATTAACCACTAACGCCAAGAGTAGATTGTGAATTATCATAATTTCACAGCCATGGACCACGAAGGCCATAGAAGAGTCCAACATTATTAATTGGATATCTTTTTGCAAGAGAAACCGTACCAATACTCATAGAGCCATGGCTTCAAAGTAAAAAATATAGTAAGAAAACAAACAATTCATGGGTGGCAGCTAGTGTTGTAATGTAGAGCAACAAGAGCACGTGAAAGAGAATGGAGGAACATGAACACTGTTGTTGTTTTGTTTGAGCTCAACTGGACTACTTTTGCATTGGGTTGACCTTGTCAGTGAGTCACAGATTATTATACAACACTATCAAAAATTCAAAATACAGCTGTGTGTACTGTATTTGCCAGCAAAAGTATTAGCACTTCTTCTTGTCTGGTTATTAGAATAGTGTTACATGTATTTCCACATGCTTCTAACCCCTTCTTTTTTTTTATCTATTTCCAACTTTTTATTTGAAGTTGGTATGAAAATGATTGAGTAATGTTAAATTGATAATTAAACATTATTTATTTATGATGAACGGTTTTAGTGTTTTACACACATTCTCTCTTGAAGATATGATTAGAAAGTAAGCATATTATTAAAGACAGGGGCATATATAAAAACTTGCAGAGAAGATGATAGCATCTAGTCTTAGGTAACTAGGTCTTAGACACATGGATGCATACAGAAGACTTGAATGTGGAGGACTCAATTGAGGTGCACATGATCTTTTATAACTCATATTTATATATGTGGAAAATAACAGACGATTAACTTCAAAAAAAAATTTGTTGATTAACCAAACTTTTTTTCTTTTTATTCTTTATGTATAACAAAATATATATACATATATTCGTGGAGAAGTTGTTCCTTGAAAAGCTTATTAGCCAAGAAATAGAGATTTGATCAAAGAAGAGGTTAAAATAATCATAATAAATAAGAAGTTATAATGATGATGATGCTTGATTGTAAGAAGTTAAAATAATCATAATAAATAAATAAGTTGATATACCTGGATTTTGGGAGGCATTGCTGCTTAAAATACCAGAGAAGACTTCGAACTTGGTCATGTAACGTGTTGAGCCCCTGCGAGACTCTGCTCTCTCCAAGCATGATGGCAAATCATTGCACCACCCACCTCCCTGCCCCCCGCCATGCACCATATACATAATCATGGTTAATTATAAATGCAGAGCCAAAAAAAAGTTTCTTTCATCAATTGGGATTAAGGATCCACCAACCCAATTACCTAACAGCAGTTCATTTCATTTCATCATCATTATTTTTTTTCTTTTTTCAGATCTATCTACTTTACTTTAGCTTGCACTCAAAGTTTTCTATTATTATGGAACTTTATTCTCCAAGTGCATGACATTTTGTGGGTCTACTAATGATTTCTAGTTTCTACTAGCTTCACCCTATCGAATCACATTCCGAATTCGGCAATTGCAAATTCTCACGCATAGGTGGTAGCTCTTCATTGGCCCTGTATGTTTTCTACATTTAATTTCGCACAAATGAAACTTTTTTATGAGTACATAACCGAGTTTATGTAGAAGTAAACAAAAAAATGTAGGTAAACAAGGTAAGATTCTCCCTACAAAAAAAATTAAAAAGTTGGTACAGCTGGATACATGCATGCTTTGTTCGTAAAGGTGGCTACATCATGTTAATTAACAACTTAACATAGAGTCTTTCTCTTGTTGCCATGCGGTTTGGTTATTCTGTACTTGATAGTTAAACCCGAAAAAAATTAAAGAAAAGTTTAATTGTTCCTATTCATGAATATAACTTTGGTTGGGACTAAATTTTATTTGTCTCTCTACTATTATTATTTAGATTTAGATCAAACCGTTCCATGTGAAGCGTTCGGAGGACAGGAATCAATGAATCATTAATAAAAAAACGTGACACCATGTGAGATTCCGAATGTTGGTATGTAAAAAAAAAAATCAACTTTTTATATTTATCATCTAAAAAAATTATCAAAGTGACAAATTATAACTGAATGTACATACTTTTAAAACAAATAACATTAATGATATAAATATAAATTAATCACTTTATGATTCTTTTCACATGACGGCTACGGTATTTTTGAATCCAAAGTTTATTTATATACGGTAATAATAGAGAGATAATAATATAAATCAAAATTATTTTGTTTAATTTAATATTTATTTTTTCTTACAGAGAAGTGTTAGGAAACAACTAGGGCTGGAAGTGAGCCGAGCTAAATCGAGCTAGACCAAGCTCAAGCTCGGCTTACGAAAATTGAGCTTGGCTCACAGCTCGGCTCATTAACAATCGAGCTTATTTCTTAAGCTCAAATTCGGTTCACCAAAAACTCACGAGCTGGCTTGAGCTCACGAGCTCGCTCAAATAAGAGAAACATAAATACATAATCTATAATTCTATATCAATAAATTATAACTTATATATTTTTAAAAATATTTGAAAAGATCAATTTTATATATTGTTTATCTATCAATAAATTATAATTTTTTTATTTATATCCTATATTAAAATTATATGTAAAAAATAAATATAAATATTAAATATATATAATCCAGCCAGCTCACGAGCTAATGAGCTGAGCTTATCCAAACTTAAATTCGGCTCATTTAATTTATGAGCTCAATTCCAAGCTCAAGCTTGGCTCACCAGCTCACGAGCTTAGCTTATCGAGCTGGCTTGACTCACTTCCAGCCCTAGAGACAGCCATCAATAATATTTTTAATGGTGTGAGATTTCATCCTATGATGTGGGATTACTCGTTCTTCTTTTGCTGGTCATAATTTAATAAAGTTGCTCGCTAGGCTTTTTCTTACATATTTATTATCCGTAAAAGAATCCATGAAATAAGATAATAAAAATCTATGTCCAATTGAAAAGGAGCAGGTCATCATTCATGAGAATTGTTGGGGCGGGTAACTGAAACAAAAGAAGTGCGCGCGCAAAACTCTATATAGACGACAGAAAAATCAGTGTCCTATAGCTTTTTTTGGTCCTTAGTTGTATAGCATTTCGAAACCAACCATCATCGCCCTTGTTTGATTTCCCCAGAAACTAGAAGTAAAAAATCGCCACCCCTTTTTCAAACTCTACCGGTCTACCACAATTATTAAACCCGTAAAACAAAGCAGCCTAGCGTTACTCAAATAAATGCTTCTCCACGTAAAATAACTTTCTATGAATAAATAATTTTTTGTTAGACTAAAAAAGACATAACTTTCATTTTCATTAATTACCTTATTTAAAATACTAAAATGTATTTTTATATGTAATTATTTGGTAGAATCTCATCTTGACTAGAAATATGGAATAATACGTGTTTAAGAGTATTTGAGCAATCTTTTTACATAAATTAATTCGTTGAGTTGATTTGGACCTGATTTAATTCTAAAATTGGTTATAATAATTAGTATTTTTCTAATTTACAAACTAAACGCGATATGTTATTGATGAATAGTGTAGCATCAAAACTAACACAGACGAATTAATCTCATCTAATATCATCAAAAAGCTCTTATGCTTGTAACAAAGCGAGAACTAATTAAAGTTTTTGGTTTAATAAAACAGTAGTGATAAAAACAGCACATTTAATTATTTATAGTCATTTTTTTTTAACAAAAATTTGACTCAAACTCGCAACCTCTTAGATGAGTATGAGGAGACTAAATTATATAGTATAAAATTATATATTTTTTATAAGTAAATATTGACTAAATTTTAATGAAAGTGTTGATTCTTTCAATTTTTTATTAAAAAATGGTAGAAAATAAAGCAAGAGTTTGAAAAGGGGAGAGAGAGTTTGAAAAGGTGCACCTCGAACTGTAGAAGCCAGTTATTGAGTCCAGCTCCAAATCCCCTATGCAAGTGATAAGCCGGTAAACTCCCGTCCAAACAAACTAACGAAAAATAAGTTTTCAACTCTCAACCTCTTAATCAACAACAATACAAAATAAATAAATAAATAAATTACAGAATTTTAGAAGAAAAAAAAAAAGAAGAAAAAAGCTTACGAGCACCGCCGGCACGAGCGTTCTTAACGAGAGTCATGTTCACCAGAAGCCTGTGTTGTTCTTCATTATCTTCGGAGACAACCCGCCATGGAGCTGCTACTGTCACTACACACAACAACACCAAAGCGACGAAGAAGAAGATGTTCATCTCTCTCGCCGCTTGTGTATGTATGTTTATCTGGAAGCGGAAAAAGTGAAATGCACGTAATTGAGATTTCGATGGAGGTCAAGTAAAGTTAAAACGTGAATATAGTGGCGTAATTGACAGGAGTAATAATGGATGCTACTTAGTTTAAAAAGCAACGTGGAAAAAGGTGTGAAGCGAGAAAGAAAGGGAATGGTGAAAGGAATGAAAAGAGAGAGTTTTGCAGAAAAGAAAGGAGTGAGGGAGATAAGCAAAGCAGGGGAACGTGATCGAAATTAAGGTGCGCGCTGTCCTATTAACACTCCAATAATGCGTGCATTCTCAACACACCTTTACCCAATTCCTTATTATCTTTCATTTTTACTAATTATTTAAGATAAATTAAATTAGTGATTAATGATAGTTAATAGTTTAGATTACCGGTCAAATAAAGAATTAGTTTTTTTTTTTCAAATTATTACCAATAATGTTATGATGGAATATATTCCTATTTAGATACAAAGAACAATATATAGTATGATCTAAATAATTTAATGCAATATTAGCAGCAAGGTAGATAGACATATACCAAACGTCCGCTAAGAAATTAGAAATACAGAATTAGTGTGTATGGTGGACCCACTGCATAAACAGAATTTGGACCAATATAGTTGTTGCCGTGGGGTTTTGTTTTTGCCCTTTTGGTAAGAAAGAATCTTCAGAAAATTGTTAGCGACTGACTTAACATTTCCATAAATAAACTTTTTCTTAACGGCGCACACTCAATACATGGCACAGACATGCCTCTTCCAATTTCACATTAAAGACCATCAAGCCATCGCCACTACATTTTTTATTTTTATCTTATGTAGTATTAATTCTTTCATTGTATACCTAAATTTAAGGATACATAGTTCGATTGCATTCTAAAACTGGCCAAATAATTCGCCGTCCTATTCTAAACTAATCGACTTTTTTTATAAATAATTTTACAGTATCAGAACTTATTTTGTTTCTAATATATATGTGATATAGAAACTAAATATTTATCTTTTCACTTTGACGACATTTATATTTTAATTTAGATCCATCTTCAATTCCTCATATATACTATCCGAATTTATCATTATCTATAAAATACAGACACTTCAATGATTTATAATATTACGTATTTGATATATATTTTTAATATATATTTTTTAAATAAATTTAAAAATAATATATATTATTAATTAATAAAACAAAAAATATTTTAATTACTTTATATGATAAAAAATATTATTATAATTTATCTAAAAAATATTTTATATTTTACATGTATACTGTATGTACATCTGTATTTTAGAAGAAGGAAAAGTATAGGGAGTCAAGTGTCTACCAGCCAAGAATTGAACAACTCAATTAATAATGATTAATTTTAAATTATTTTTTCAAATTCAAAATTTGATTAATTAACATTAATGGCATTTTTTAATCAAAACTTACCCTAATTTATTTTCACTTCCACTCACCATTCACCGTACAAAACCACAAATCATAATCCCTCTTCCCAATGCCCCCACGCTGCTACGGTTTTGTTCTCGCGCCGCAGCACCGTCCTCGCGCGCCATCGCCGGTCGTCCTTGCATCCTTCTCCGCCACCTCATCAGCCGTTCGCGCAGGAAAGACCGCCACCATCGCACTTCTACTTCACCCTCCTCGTGCCCCATCGCGACTCTCCATCGCTCGCCCGACGCACCCTTGCCGCTCGTGACTCCCCATCGCTCGCCACTCGCACCCCACGACTCTCCATCCATCGCGACGCAGCCACCACCAGGTCCCCATTCGCGATGCGCGATCAACTACTCCGATCCATGGCGACTCCTCCACTCATCGCAATATGCCACCGCGAGTCCCCCCACTGTCCACGCAACGCCGTCTAAGACGTCGTCGCCGGCCACCCTGCGGCTCTTCTTCTCCTCCTCCTATTTAGTTTTGAATGATTTTTTAACTAGTTTTTTATGTTTCTTTTTTCTACATTTCGGATGATTCTTTTTATTAGTTTTGGATTATTCTTTTTCCTATATTTTGTATGTTTTTTCTTAGGATTTAGATGATTCTTTTTCCTATGTTTTGTATATTTTTTTCTTAAAATTTGAATGATTCTTTATCTTATGTTTTGGTGCTTTTTATTTTTTTGGAGTTTCAAAATTTTTTTGGAAAGAGAAATTAATATTTACGTAATAAATGGTAAAAGGTGAATTAGAATAAGAAGAGGCAATTAATAATCATTAATTTTGTATCTTTAACAAAATTTAAATAATCACTAATTAATGACAGTTAATATTATTAATTAATATAGAATATAATTCAAAAATATTTGTTGGCTTACTGTTGGCTGGACCCCTTCTTAATTTCCTAACATTATTGTTATAAGAATTATAAATTTGTATGTATACATGTCCTTTGTCTATGTTAGTGTTTGTATATCATATATCTCTATTAGTTAGCCACTTAGTGGTTTTATAAGAATTTACTAAAAGAGTAACGAGATATACTATTTATATTGTTTGTCTTTTATCGAGTGAAATCCCACCCGGACCCTAACATATTTACAAAAAAAAAAAAATTGCCCCCTAATGAAAGCATAATCTCATCGTAATCCCTAACGATTAATTCTGTGAGACATTCTGTTTTCTCCATTAATGTCTCCATCTAGAGTTAACGGATCTTGCCTATGTAGGCCGGTAAGTCAATAATTTAATGGACAAATGGTCCCCTCTTCGTTTTTTTCCCTCCTGTCCTCTATGCGAACTAGAATACCACCAAGCCAACTCTCCTCTCTCCTTCTCCTCAACTTTATTTTTCAGCCACCATCGTCACCAACATCCACTACCATACTCTGTTATCGCTATACCAATTCACTATCACCTTCTTTGCACTAATCTATTGCCACCTCCTTTCAATTGAGTAGTTTTATCTGTTTAAATACTTGAATTTGGTTTGAGATATAGTCTTACGAATTGTCTTTTTTTAAATTTTGATGATTGAGTATAGATATTATTTAAAGTATCGATTTTTATGTGAAAAAGTGATTTGGTGATTACAGGGTGCGTCGGTATTTTAATTTGTTCAATGTAAGGTTCTCTATTTGAGATGCAGATTTAGAATTTAGTGTGAAATCAAATAAAGACGGCCAAATTAGTGAGAGAGGGATTGTGAGGATAAAGAGAAGAAAAATTGAGAGAAAGTAGTCGTGGCTGCACGGGATTGCCGATGGTGAACAGAAAAGTAGGGGAAGCTAAGAGATATGACTTTCGATAAAAAAGAAGAAGAAGAATGACAGTGAAGTGGTACAACGAAAACATAAAATGGTGGTGGATGTTGGTGATAATAGTGGCCAAAAATAATGGAGAAGAGAAAGAAAAAATACAGAGAACGAAATTGATGGAGATTTTGACGAAAAAGACAAAATGTCTTACAAAAATTATGGATAAAGATCGCAATGGAATTATACTTTCGTTAATTAAGGGGCGAAAAACAATTTCATGAAAATATTAGAGGGTGCCACGAGATTTTACTATTCTTTATTTTTCTGTTTTTCATTTAATAATTAAATTAATGACATTTTCTGTTGAAATGAAGTAATGAACTAAGTATATTTACTTGTGTGATATACATTTATATTTGAAATACAATTCTAAAATAAGTTATTCACGAATATTTTTATTTTATATAAAATAATTTCATATATTTTTTTTGTTATTTATACTAATACCAAACAATCTATAAAATAAAAAATTCATAAAGTACTTATATTTAATAAAGAAAAAATATCGTATGCAATAAATAAATAACTCAATATCTATAAAAAAAATAAACTAAAAATTTTAAAGTGAATTTTATATGTATTCACTAAATGTTGTTAAATTAATAATAATAATAATAAAATATAGATTTGAGTAGTATATTATTAAAAACTATTAATAAATAAATCTCTAATTATTTAAATAAATTTAATAGACAAAAATAAAAATATATTATATTTAAATTATTGTATAAAAAAGAATCAATAATTATTTAGGAGATATATATATAATATTCATAGATATATAAAAAATAACTAAGGTAACTATTTAATGCATAACATTTTTTAAAAATATTTAAAAGAACATAAAATAAAATATTAAAATTATTGATTCACACAACAAATATAAGAAAGAATCATGATAATTACTAAAAGGATATTAAATAAAATATTATAATTATTAATAAATCTCAGCATAATTAATTTTTAAATATTAATTTGCATATGATTGATTATATAGAGAAACATTATAAGGTAAGTAGAATTTTATTATTTTTTGTCACAGTTAGCTGGTAATATTTAAAAATATAGGCTAAATAAATATATGTTGTTGGATTACAAAATTAAAAAAAATTGGATTAATAACTAAAAGTGTTAGTCAAAAATAATAAATTCTACTGTGGCTTGAGCTTTTCTTGATTACATAATGAGACACATAAATATGTTTGCATTGGTGTTAAAATATAATTCATTGTAGAATTAGAATTGTTTAATTAATGATATTGATGATTAATTTATTAAAATATAAGAAAGAATTATGATAATAATTACTAAAAAGATATGAAATAAAATAATAAAATAATTAAAAAAATCAACATAAATAATTATTAAACGTTAATTTATATATAATTAATTATATAATAGTTTTTTAAAAAAATATTTAAAAAGAAAATATATACAAACTAGTATTAATACGTACCACGTCAGTATATTTAATAATAAAATGCAATCCATTATAATATATATAATACTAATTAATTATTGATGATTGACTGATTAATATATAAGAAAGAATTATAATAATAATTATTAAAAAATTATAAAATAAAATATTATAATTATTAATAAATTTTAATAATTATTAAATATTAATTTGTATATGATTGATTACATAATTTTTTTAAAAGCTAATTGAAAAAAAAAATCTATGTTATTGTCAATAGAATGATTATGATGAGGTGGTGGTTAGAAGAATGAATTTGTCAAGGATTCAAGTTTTGGAAATGAGAAGTCGCGTAAGTTGAAAAAAAAAAGAATAAATAAGTGGGGGATTATCTTCTGGTGGTTAAGCACTTTCTCTAAAAGTGGACTTATTGGCTGCTCTCATAGGGATAGAAAATGAAGAAAAAGAAAAGAGGCGTGGACTTTGGAGTCTAAGAATGTAATCATGGTAAATGGTAGGTCCATTTTGTTGGCCAACTTGTTCGTAATTGCCTCGCTTATTTTAGAGATAAGTAAGGAGCTGCAAGATTTTATTTTATTTGTTTTTTGGATTTTATATTAGATATCAATCATGTAAATATAAGTGTAATCCACTGAGTATCAAATATATTATATATATATATATATAAATAAACAGACAAACATGTACAAAATAAAAGAAGTTATTACTGATTGGTGCAATGCATGCAAAGTGTGAGATATATAAGTTTGGTGTGTCGACAGTTACAATTGAGGTGGATGTATATATGTAGCATTATTTATTGAGTTACCATATGATAATATGGGGTTTAATTACTCTACTGATTCTTATAGTTTCACACAATTTTTAATTAGGTCTTTATACTTTTTTTTTTAATTGAGTCTTTGCACCAAATTCTTTTTTTAATTAGGTCCCTATACTTTTTTTTCTTTTTATTTAGGTTCATGTACCAATTCATTTTTTTTTAGTTGAGTTCCTATAAAATTAAGCCAATTATTATTAAGAGAGACTTAATTGAAAAAAAATTGGTGCAGGGACCCAATTAAAAAGAAAAAAAAAAGTATAAAGACCTAATTGAAAATTTCACGAAACTATAGAAACCAACAGAATAATTAAACCTAATATGGGTTATCCGGCCGGTTTTAATTTGAATGCTATTTTAGCCATTTTAGAGGGTAGTACAGTAGATAACTTACTACTGTCCTCGTCAATTCAATATCCCTATCAAATTTCTATAACAAGCAGGGATCTAATAATCAATTTTCAAATTAAATAGTACATTTTTGTAATAATTTGTATGACAAACACTATCAATAATTGGAGTTTGTTGGCTAAGTTGCAGAAACTAATTTGAGTTAGTTGCAGAAACTAATTTGAGTTAGTCAAGTGAACCGCAACTTAGTCATCCACTTAAATAAATGTTGGAGTTTGAATCTCATCTTATATATGCAATAATTTATTAGTCAACGACAGACTTTTAAATAAAATTCAGATTCGTGACAAATCAGTCTCGTTGGCCTGCTGAGTTGAGAAATATCGTGAAAAAAAAAATCTATGTTGAGCAGACCGTACCATCAAACACTATTTATTGCACCACACTCATGAAAGTGATCTTTAGTTGCATTAAGTGAATGTTCCTGTTTCTCTACTTAAAGCTTTTGCTTGGTTCAGAAGAGATTCGAACTTGTTACCATACAAAATAGAATTTTATGATGAAAACAAATTAAAGATCCACATATAGAAGCTAGCTAGCTAGCATAACATAAATTAAAATCATATTACCTTATTTGCAACGAGACAAAATTATATATATGATGTAATGAGCTTTAAAATGGTGCCATCCTGCCATCACTTAATTAATAATATTTAATTCTGGTTAAGAAAATGGAAACACAACTTAAATAATTCACTTATTAATTATAATATATTTGACAAAATGAAATTCAAACAAATATGGTTTATTTATAATCAAACTAACGAAATAAAATTTTATTGAACTGCAACATATAATTTACAAATTAAATTAAACTATATAAACCAATATTATTTCATCAAACAGCTAGTTATATATATGTGTGAGAGTGAGAGAAAAGAGAAAGGGTTGAGAGCCAAATGCAATAGCAACGCAAATGGATCTCTAATAATAACTAATTGATAAGAACAAATATGAAGAATTGCAAGTTGATTGGAAAGGCCAAATCTTAAGTCAAACAATTTGAGAGCATCAACTAATTAAGTTAGCAGAAAGTGATAGTTGTTGTGGAAAGGAAAACATGTGGCAAGTGTAGCTACAGATTATTGGTTGATAACTTGATATACATGGACTATATCTACGTTAATTGGCCAATTTCATTTGAACACGCTAACTAGCTACATGATTAAAGACATAGCATGAATATAGATGTAATTTACAACAATAATATCCACCAGCTAAATGCTGCATGGTGTATTTTGGAGTGGAAAAACTGTTCGGTATATACTTTAATTGAGTTAAGTTAATTCTCAGTGAAATGTTATAGTTAGGGCTGCACATGGATCGAATAATATCTGCATATTTGTGGTAATTATTCGCATTCAATTCGAATTTTACGGATATTATCCGATCCGCAGAACTATCGGATTGGATCGGATCCGATTCGCACTATGGTAAGATCGGATTGCAGATTTGTTAATGATATCTGCAGATCAAATTTGCAGATCCGCATATCCCCACATCTATCTCATATAAATAGTATAGTTTAATTAAGAAAGTAAATCCTAATGTGATATAAATTTTAGTGTGTTGTTTTATGAATTTTATGATATCTTGTTTTTAATTTTTTATATTGTACTTTAATTTATAATAATTAAACTTAAATCTTGTGTTTTTATTTTTCTTTTGTTATTTAAGAGAATTTTTATTGATAATATTTTATGAATAAATAAACTTAAACGGGTGAAAAAATAGTTTTTTTAAAGCCAAAAAGGCCTTAAAACAATTTTTTTGAATTATGCAAATATCTCCGATATCCGATCCGATCTGATCCAACTTAAAAAAATGTGGATATCGTATCCGATCTTATCCGATGAGTGCAGTACGAATCGAATAGAATTATAAGTTATATCTGATCCGATCCGATCCGTGTGTAACCCTAGTTATAGTTTGGGTTATAAAAGATAGTTATGTACAAAAATTAAAATAACACACTATAAGTCAACGAAGATTGATCGGCATTATTGTAAGAGGAATGTATTCGTTTTGCGGCCTCATTTTATAATTCATACATTGAAATTAAAGTATAATATAGACACTTTTTTTTTCCTTTTGCTATTGGTGGGTAGGACCAATATTTTATTATGTGAAAAGATATATATAGGATAACTGGATAAGCATTTATTCGAAGAAGCTAAGGCATGCAATTTGGTAGAGTATCAAATCTAAATGGATAACATCCAAAAGGCCAAAACAATATAAATGGGACAATATAGGGAAAAACTTTGGTAGATGGAACCGAAAGTATTTTAGTTATCTAACAAGATGACAAAGTATTCCATGACCTTGTTTTCAGGCCAATGTGTATATTCATTAAACGTATTTTTGGCATATAAATAACATCATCATCATCGATTAATATTTACGCTTTGTATTTCTAAAGATATTGACTTTTACCTGTATTATCTATAAAGTATCACTTTTATCTGCATAGTATAACTTGTTAAATGATATATATAAATAGGATAAAGTATATTTTTGTTCCTGAAATTTGGTAAAAATTTTAAAAGTATTTTTAAGTTTTATTTTGTCCCAAAGTTTTTGATTTGTATTAAATATATCCTCGACGGTTAAATTTTTAAAAAATTTAAGTCCAATCTAACAATAATGCATGAAATTATGCTTGATTTATTTGTGTTGAGAGTTGTTCGTATGAAATTATTGTTGAATTGGTCTTAAATTTTTTGAAAAATTGGCCGTAAGAAGTATATTTGTTACAAATCGAAAATTTCTGAGACAAAATTAAAACAAAATAAAACTTAGGGGTATTTTTAAAACTTTTGTCAAACTTTAAGGACAAAAAATATACTTTACCCTATATAAATACCCTCATCTTATATGTATGTAATAAGAAAGATAAATTAAGACAAGACATTATTAATAAACATAAATTTATCTCCTTTATCTATCTTCTAATACTTATTTAAGCAGACTAGTGAGCTTACTATTAGACCAAACCAAATTAGATGAGACATAAATTTATTTGAAAATAAATACAAGACTTAGCTTATTTATTTATTTATTTATTTTGGACGGGGACTTAGCTTATTTATCATTTCTTTATCCTCAATTTTTTTTTTTGGACATGATCATTTCTCTTATTTGGATCTGAAGGTGGTTTTCCTTTTAATCCAAAGACGATTACAGGAAATGGGCCAATCTGTATTTGTCAAACAGCCAAACTTTTTCTTTGTTTTGAACAGGTTGAGACTATTCAGCAAAAACAAATCTTAAATAGTCTCAAGTCCAAAAAGAAAATGTTAGTCCAACACCAAAAAAAAAAAAAAAATACTAAGTTCTGACTAATAGTTAATAATTAATTCACTTAATTGGCCTGGGTTCAATTCAACAATCAACATATTTGTATTTTGTACTACCTTTTTCTTGGACGAAAATAAATTGCTAATACTAAGGTGGGTGACAAAGTACTCAAAATAGAGACCAGAGACTAGAGAGTAGAGAGTGCATCATTTTTTTATAAATAGATTTGAGTTTTTTTTTTTACTTTATTTTTTTGTTAAATAATTAAAATTAACATATTATTCTTTTAAATTATTATTCATAATAATAATATAAAAAATTTAAAATTTGTGTAATTGAGAAAAAATACAATACTGTTTTACCAATGATAATCCAAAAATCAAATAACCACCTAAAAATAAAAGTATCTTAGCATGAATAATGACAAAAGTATGCTCAGCCTTAGTTATATAACAGTATGAACATGAATGTGAACAAAAATAAATAAATAAATAAATAAAAGAATGAGACACAGTAAAAACTAAAACAAAAAAGCTCTTATGGTATTTGAAAAGTTAAATATCTTCTGGTTATCTTCTGCACCTAATAGTTAACTGAATTATTAACTAATGTAAAGAATAAAATGAATATAATAACTTAGTAATAACTCATTAGGCTTTATAGTCATATTCTTGTCTTTAAACTTTTATTAAGCTCATTAATAGTAAATATAAGATTAATTTTATATAAAATTTTAGACATTCAATTACTAACTCTAATTAATTTCATATTAAAGAAAATATTTGATGTATATATTTATAACTTTTAAAATCTTAAAACCTCCTTCTCCTCATTTTTCGCGTTCCTTCTTCTTCACGTGTTTTCTCCTTATCATCATTCTTTTGTTGTTATTGCTGCTGTATTTTTTTGTCTTTTTCTCATTCTCTATCTGGTGAAGAAGCAGTAGAAGGTGAGGAATAAGAGTTTTGAATAGTGCAGAATGAACCGAACACAGTACTCAAGGTGAACCGAACACAATACAATTGTATAGTACTGAGTGAACGAAACATAATCCATTATATAAAATCAAATTCAAACAGCTTTCTGCAGAATGAACCGAACACAGTACTCATGGTGAAACAATTGTATAGTACTGAGTGAACGAAACATAATCCATCATATAAAATCAAATTCAAATAATTCTGCCTACAATTTACATATTATCAATTCAATTCAATTCAATTCAGTACACCTTCGTCCATTTAATTCAATTTAAATTAGCAATTGCATTCCATTCAATTCGATTCAAAATTGAATAATCTAAACTTTGTCAGTTTCAGAAGAATAATCCAAATCGCTATCCTGATTTGAAGTTGAGTCATTTATTGTTTCAATTTAGAAGTGCAGATCGAAGAAGAAAACAAAGAAGAATAAGAAGAAGATAAATGCAACTAAATCGAAATAAAAAAACGAGAAGATGAACACGATCAGAGGAGAACGACGAAGGCAATGCAGATCAATAAGAAAGAACGTGAGCAGAAAGTTTACGTTGACCAAAACTTTAAGTTGCAACACGTTATATGTAGCGCGTGTATGACAAACGAGTGAGGGGTGGAGGATGCGCGTGTGGAAGAAATTACTTAGTTAACAACCATGTAAAAAATACATGGATGCAAAACTTTTCCGTAATTAAATAATGATATACTCCTCTTTTATTGATTAGTATCTAGTAGTGGTAATTAATATTGAATTAAAATAAAACCCATAAGAAGGAAAAGGGACAATTTTGGAAAATATGTAAACTTTTGGGGCCAAATTGAAAATTCAGATGGATTCAGTGCACTTAGCTTAGCTTCGGTTTTGTGTTACAAAAATTGCAGGGTCCCGAGAAAAGGGTGGGTGCTGGGTTCCTTGAGCACTGAACAAAGCAAAAAGGGGTCTCTCAAGCTCCGCCATAAGTCCAAGGTAAGTCCTTTCACAACCCTTCATCGCCGATTCCCATTAACCCTAACTCTTCTGGATCGCAGTTTCGCTTTGTTTACTTTTGTAAGTATTGATCGAAATTCGGAAACGTTATACTCTCCGATTTTAAAATTTCATCTTTCGCCTTGTTGGTTACTGGGTGGGTGTCATTAACCTAATATGCGTTGTTTCTTGCGTTAATCAGTGAAATCTCTAGATTGAAGGTGCGGGGGAAAATCAGAGCTTGAGGGTAATGAAACAATAATGCGACCATGTTCAATAAGATTTTTTGGAAAAAGAATATTGTAGCAGGATTTAAGAGAGAATTACAGATTTTTAAAGGGGTTAATTATTGTTTGACTTTCTTTTTTGTTTTCTTTAAAAGAGAGAAATAAAAATGAACATGCTTAGATGTTAGATGTGCTTACATTCTTCTTTTGATGTATGCAGGTTGCTCTGTGTAGGATTTCATTTTTTGAACGACGAAAAAAATATGCAACTTTGGTTGCAGAGGCTTTAGGTGTTAGGTTCATTCTCTATGCATAAAAAGTTTAGTTTAAGATTGCTGTACTTCTTCTAAGATGGAGTCCCTTTGGAAACTCGTGTATCTGCTGGAGCCCGCACCTGTCACCCTCATAACTACAGCTGTAGCTGTGACATTTGCATCTGCTTTTCGAGCTCTAAATTACGGGAAAGAAATGGAGCGAAATCGCGACTTATCGGAAGCATCTATTACACTGGATAGGTCACAAGCATTGATGATACCAGTGATGAGCTCTTTCAGCTTGCTTTTGATGTTCTACTTGTTCTCGTCTGTGTCACAGCTTCTCACAGCGTTCACTGCAGTTGCTTCTGCATCATCCCTTTACTTCTGCTTGTCTCCTTATGTTGCCTATTTGAAGTCACAGTTTGGTTTAGCTGATCCTTTTGTGTCACGCTGTTGCTCAAAATCTTTTACACGAATCCAAGGGCTGCTATTGATATCATGCTCTGTCGTGGTGGCTGCTTGGCTTGTCTCTGGTCATTGGATACTGAATAATTTACTAGGCATATCGATATGCATTGCTTTTGTAAGCCATGTGCGCCTCCCAAACATCAAGATTTGTGCAATGCTCCTTCTTTGTCTATTTGTCTATGACATTTTCTGGGTTTTCTTCTCTGAAAGATTTTTTGGGGCAAATGTCATGGTATCAGTCGCGACACAGCAAGCATCAAATCCTGTGCACACGGTTGCTAATAGTTTGAGTCTTCCTGGGTTGCAACTGATAACAAAGAAATTGGAGTTGCCCGTAAAGATTGTATTTCCCAGAAATTTGTTGGGTGGTGTTGTTCCTGGAGAGAGTGCAACAGATTTTATGATGCTTGGTTTAGGAGACATGGTATGACATTTGTACTCCCTGAGATGCATACTGAATATCCTTATTCCTTAACTGTTTCAAGATTTAGGTTTGGTTAATGTCACAAGCAAGTAGTTTTGTTGCATTGGATTCATTGTGAATAGAAATATAGAATCATTAGAAGAATTGAAGGCTGCATGTTGCATTGGTTTGCCATTTATTATGATTGTTTAATACCTTTGCAGGGAAATCTTCTACCATATTTCTGCAGGAGCAGTGAAAATTAAAAGAGAGGATTGTTGTCCACTCAATTTAGGTTTTACTGTAACCCTTCCCCTCCCGCCCCATTTCTCTGATCTTTCCTACTTCAATTCTATATTGGATCTGAATCTTGAAATCTTCCTTGTGCTGCAAGGTGCTTTGATTTGCTTATGCTTGTTATTTGTTGTTGCATTTGACATGTTATAATCAAACTTTTATCTGTGCCTCCTTGCACCATTTCACCATGTGTACATGCACCGTATCGATTACAACGATTAACTGAAAATATCATAGCAGTTGGTAGTCAACATAAGCTAGTCATGATTCCAATGAACTTCTACAATCCTGTTTCTTAAGAACCACTGTGCTTGGTGTTTTATATTTCTCCGCTCTTCTTTTTGTAGGCTATCCCTGGAATGCTCCTGGCTTTAGTTCTCTGCTTTGATTATCGAAAGAGCCGGGATACAGTAAATCTCTTTGAGTTACATTCTTCGAAAGGGCACAAATATATTTGGTATGCATTGCCTGGTTATGCAATTGGTCTGGTGACTGCTTTGGCAGCTGGTGTCTTGACCCACTCTCCTCAACCTGCACTTTTATATCTGGTACTTCTATGTTCAATCCCTTTTCATCGAACCAGTTTTATTGCCTTGTTTACTTTTTCTTTGCAACATTTATTAATCATATATTTCATTACTTTTTTTCTTAATACAAGAAGAAAGCATTTTTTCTCCCACTAGATGGGAAACATTTGTTCTTAATTGAAGTTTTTATTTTCATATATAACAGATAAATGAATTAGTCAGATAAAATTTTAGCTTGTTTCCCTTTTGCCTATAACATTTGTTGTATGTGTACTCAAATTGATTGTAATTGACTGACTCTAGCATATGAAGTTTATTGGCTAAATGTGTTAAAGCTTTAAAGTTCTGTGAGGAGTGGAGATTCATTCATTTGTCCAAAGTGATTGGCCTTATTTGATTGATTGTTGGAACTGGTTCATTAGCATTCCCTCCAGATCCCTTTAATTCATCAACTGATCAACATATGTAGCTAGAATGATGATGATGGTATGACTCAACATTGTTAACTGGCTGTTCTGTCTGAAACAATGCACATTTGATTGGTTTATGTAGGTGCCTTCTACCCTGGGACCCGTAATCGCCATCTCTTGGATTAAAAAGGAGCTACTTGAGTTGTGGGAAGGAAACATGCCAAATTTCAACGATAAGGATCGCGAAATAGAAGTTTAGTCCATTATTGTAGTTTCCATGCACACCTAACCGGTGCTTTTATAGGCTTATAGCGAAGCTGAAAAAAAAAAGGTTGTAAATTCACTGAGGATGTTTCATCTCGAGACTCATCAAGAAAAGTTACACTAAATGTTGATGATGATGTTATGTCTTGGATCTCTCTTATTTATTCGCTATACATGAATTGAGAAGAAATTTACATGAAGTGCAGACGAGTGCGTTGATTATGCGTTTCTTGTGATTTTGGATTTGGCACATTGATATTTATACACACACGCATCATATCATACAAAAACATGGTTTGTAAAAATCACATACTAAGTTTCTTTCTTTCATATATGCTTCTACGGCAAAAATATCTACTCCTAGGTTTGTTCCTCTGTCGCTAGCATGCATGCTTTCAAAGACATCGATCAAGTGGTACTAGGATCTTCTTATTTATAACAATAATCATCCATATAACGAAAAATATAATGCCAAATTGATATAAAATAATGAAAATGTATATATACAAGTACTAATAATTCTAAAACGGTACTAACAATTGTACCCAACTCTAGTTTTCTGCTATATATATAGCTGTGTTATTGTATATACATTATCATGGAATGGATTCAAGTTGATATAAACTAATAAGTTGAATATAGTCACACACAAAAAGAAAAAAACTAATAAGTTGAATATGATGTTTATGTTGTCATGAATTTATATATGATTCACAGATTCAATAATGTATAAATCACATTCACGGTCTCGGTGCGCTGAATATTGCATATTAAAAGCTCAGCTTTGCTATGATCAATGATAATAATAATTTCTTAAGAAAAAGTACTAAAGCTATTGATTTAGTCAACATCATCATGGTACCACAATTTAGTTTATTTAATCAGAGCAAGGTGATTATATCTGGGATAAGCAACATCCAAGATTAACCCCATTTGGTGTAGGTGTTATCCATGGATCCCTCATCGTATCTGTTCTTAATGTGGAAAATATCAAAATAATGAAAAGTAGCTGGCCATTCAGTTTAACCTTTTCGTTTAAATATTTTATAATCATTGATGATTGATAACAAAAAGCTGATTGTAAATAATATTGTTATCTTTATGTGAAGTTGGTAGTTAAAAATCAACTAACATTTTTTTTAATTTATATATGAATACTTAAATAATTATTATAAATAACTATAATTTCATCAGATAATTTAAAAGCACCCTAAAATAGTAAAGTACACAAGTTTAGTTCTCATAAACTAATAGCTAAAATAATATAGTCTCTTCATCTTCGCCTAAAAATCTTGATTCGAATTTTACTTCTAATTTGATATTAAAAAAAAAAAACCTATTTCGATATAAATTACCCTCTGATATCACTACTTCAAACATAATAATAGTAATGTCACAATGCAATAATGAATTATCATTTTCCACTTTTGTGCTCTCTCTTTATATTTTTCTTACTTTATTGAAAAATAATATTTACACTATTTCATTATATTAAAAAGTAGGGTTTTGTACTATTTTATTTGTTATTTTTTAGTTTTAAATAATAAAAAAATAATATACACAATAATAATATGTATAACTACATTCCCCTAATATTTTATTTTATTACGGAATTATTTTCTTCTTTCTTAATTGAACCTTAACTCTTTCGCATTAAACGGTGGAAATGTTGAGTGCTTATGCAGATATATCACATAACATTCTATTTTTAAAATAAAAAAGAAAGAAAATAGTTATATGCAATGCATGTAAAGATTGAGGCGAGGAAAATTACGTATCTTCAAATATAATTAAGACTGCTAATCTCTATATCTGTGCAAAACATACTTGAACTTTGTATATAATTCAGGTGTGTGCAAAGATAATGAATCACCACAATGTAATTGTTTTTAATCATTCTTTTTGTTTTAAAAATAAAAAATAACTCATCTTACATCATAATTTACGATAAAAAATGATAACAAACCATATATATATATATATATATAAAATAGAAGATGTACGTGTTTATAACTTTAAATTGATTTAAAAGAAAGAAGAAGGGGGGTGTTAATAATGTTGATTATATAATTATTGAGGGCAAGTGACTAGGGCTGGAAGTGAGTGGAGCTGAGCCAAGCTAGACTAAGCTCAAGCTCGACTCATGAAAATTGAGCTTGGCTCACGGCTCGACTCATTAATAATCGAGCTTATTTCTTAAACTCAAGTTCGGCTCACTAAAAACTCACGAGCTGGCTCGAGCTCACGAGCTGGCTCAAATAAGAGAAACATAAATACATAATCTATAATTCTATATCAATAAATTATAACTTATATATTTTAAAAAATATTTGAAGAGATTAACTTTATATATTGTTTATCTATCAATAAATTATAAATTTTTTATTTGTCTTATATTAAAATTATATGTAAAAAATAAATATAAATATTAAATAATTAAGATTGTTATAATATATATATATATATATATATATATATATATATATATATATATATATATATATATAATCGAACCAGTTAACGAGCTAATGAACTGAACTTATCCAAGCTCAAGCTCGACTCATTTAATTTATGAGTTCAATTTCAGGCTCAAACTTGGCTCACCAACTCACGAACTTAGTTTATCGGTGTTAACAAGTCGAGTTCGAGCTGGCTCATGAGCTGGCTTGATTCACTTCTAGCCCTACAAATAACAGAAAGAATAATATATATATATTCAAAATTAAATAAAGTTTCAATGAGAAATAGTTAAACCCAATTGGAGGAAATTGATGGAATTATGTTATCCACATGTATGTCTGGATTATGACCTGCAAGAACATTCTTGATTAAGTTATTATATATCGTTAATGGTTCCTTTGGTCAGCAAATTTTGTGTTGACTTTGCTTATTATGAATTGTAACCATGGCAGTATGGCACCATGCTGTGTGTGTCCTTAATTATTAGATTGTGTTTTCTAATTCACTTTCCATCGTCTTTAATTTCTATTTGACGGAGGCTTATATATTATGATATGTATAAATTCGGCATTTTTATTTAAAACTTAAAAAGTTAGAGTACGTCAGCAACAGCAAGTGATGAATTTGTCTTTTTCTTTTTTATTTTTCTTCAATTCCATATATATTTTTATGAACAAAAAAATACTACTACACTTTTTAAGTTGGATCCATCGCGCACCCTGAACTTGCTTCAAATATTCTATTATTAATTTATTATACCTGGCAAATTCACTCTTAGACTATATTTGTTTGAAAAGAAAATAAAAAAAAATAATTATTTTTCATTATTTGATTGTAGAGAAAAATTAAAAAAATAAAAAATAAAAAAATTAGTGGAATCTACCAAATATTCTTTTTAATGTTAAAAAAAAGAGAGAAAAGACTTATTTTTTCTTATCACTTTTAATATTATTTTTTTATTTTTTTAATATATTTTATAATATAAAAATAAAATTATTTTTTTATAATATTTCTTTTTTTTATATTTTTCTTTCATCCAAACACGTCTAAAGAAAATAAAAATTCACTCAATTTCTTTCTTTTCTGTTCTTTTTTTTTTTTTCTGTTTCCTTCTTCTTTATTTCTTTTCTTCCAATCAAACATAGCCTTAGTTTAATTAATTACATTTTGTTGTGTGTTCTAATTTTTTACAACGAAAGTTACATAATTTTGGCTCAATGTACAGGTAATTTATGCTTTTTGATAGTATTAAATTAGAGATAAAAATTAGAGCAGGATAAGAAATTATCAATGCACCACATCTATTATATTATATTATGAATAGACAAAAAAATAAAATTATTTTTTATACTAAAATTAATTATTATATATTTATATATAAATATATATAATTTAATTTTTTTAATGTATATTTTATATTTTAATATATATTTTATATTAATAATTAATTTTAATTTATTGTTGCGAGTATATACATATTTATGTGATCTAGAAGATATTCAATTCTTTCTTTATCACTAATGATCTATTAACGCATTAAGAATATATTTATGAGAAAGTTTAGGAAGTCAGCACTTTTATTAAAATTTGGTCATTATTTAATTATAAAAAAAAGTGATTTCACACCATTAAATATAATTTTACACCATTAAAAATATTAATAATGACTAATTGATAACTACAAATTCTAAAATCTATCCCCTTACACTTCTCTATTTTTATTTACATATTACTCAAATAGACAATATTACATCTCAATAATCTTCCCCTCTGTTTTCTTCCTTTATTTATTTCTCAACCATTGAATCTGCAAAAAGAAAAGTATAAAATAACCCTTTCTTTGACAACTCCGAATCAAACATGAATCTTACATCTTCATTAAACAAGTGCCTCCTCAATTAAGTGATCCAATTTGCACTTTGACCTTCAACCATTTCATTTTAATATAATTTTCTCATTTGAATAGTCCCACTTATTTAATCACTATTTTAAGAAAATATAGTAAGTTGTAACTTGTAAAGCAGATAAATATACTATTAAGACAATTGCTCTGCAAGAATTAAAAAATAAATTATTCTCAGTTATATATAATGGTATGATGAATTTTATTTATAGTTGTTAAAGTTTGAAAAAAAAATTAAGTTGCATCAAATTAACTATAGAATTACATAAGTTTTTATCCAATTTTATAATAGAAATAATGTGATAAATTAATTGTTTAGAATATAATTTAAATATGATATTATAAATTAAAATAAAATATTGAAGTAAGTGTATGATTATATTTGTTATGTAATTGTAGACAGCAAATTAAGCATCATGAATTCATGATTGCACCTTATTGCTTTCTGTGGGATTAAGCCAACTAAAGTTTTAATTTTTAGTTAAGAACTAAGATGTTAAATTGAATATTAATAAGCTCTTCTTAAATAACCTGCTAATGGTAACTCTATAATTTTGATAAATCTTTTTAGTTGAGTTCAGTTCAGTTGTCATTGGTTGGAATGCCATCTTTCCCGAGATTGCAATTCACGTGAGTAATCCAATATTTTTTCTTCAATAAAAGAATTATTGAGAGAATGGATTAAAAAATTCGGGAAATATTCGCCTCTGAGATTGAGTTCACAATATATACGAAATAAATAAAATAAAATAAGCATCTTTGATGGAATATGAAGCAGTGGCCAGCTAGCAATGGACCAGATAGATGTGAACATATGAACATCAATGTGGCAACAAAACTATCAGCAGATTTTCATCACAATCCTTCAACTATGTGCCACCCATTTATTATTATTATTATTGATTAATTATTTTCTAAATCAGATGATGGAAAATGCAGAGCACAACACAAACAAGTAAAGTACTTCAGCAGTTACAGGCTTACAGCCACATAAGACAATTCTCATTTTCTTTCCATATCTATCCTTTTATTGTTATTAACTTATTATTGTTCCTCTTTTTTTTTTGGTGTTTGGGTCAACCATATCTTCTTGAACAATCCTACATAAAAAAAAAATCCTTTACTTTCCTTTTTAGTCCTCCTTCCTCCAATATGAAAAAGTGGGAATGGATATTAAAATACTGAATAAAAAAAAGAAGAAGACAGAGACAAGTTCAAGTGCACAACTTTGGGTAGTTGGAGCCACAATAGGAAGAAAAGAAAAATAATTAACTTTATTATTTCGAAAGAGAAAAATTCTTTTTATAATTCAAAAATTATTAATTTTATTAATAAACATTTAAATAACATGAAAAACATATTTTAATGGTAATAAAATATGTTAACATTCTTTTAACTTAGACAAATTTTAATGAATTAAATAGGTGCAATAATCTTTATAAATAATAATATAATAAATAAATTGAATCAATCTATTAAAAATGATTTTAATTATTAAAAAGTTTAAAGTTTTACTGAATATTTTAATAATAATAATTTGTCGTAACTTGCAAGTGGCAGAGGCATTGAAGGTAGAAAAAAATTGACATGGAATCACACTCTCTATGCCATTACCACCATCATCGTCATCGTCATCACCATTCATCTCTTCTATGCTCTGCACAACTTGGTCTTCACAAAGTTGAAGTCTTTGTCACACTTCACGCACGGCACAAGCACAAAGTTTCTTGCTTTTCCACAACATAGCACTCTCAGATTCAGAGCAACATAACAATGTCAGAATCTGAAGAAGATAAAACAGACTTTGCTTCTCCAAAGTCAAAGGAGGAACAACAACAACAATCACCACCTCAACTTCCTCCTCCTTCCGCCATGGATTTCGATCTGGACTTGGAAACTTCGTGGCCTTTGGATCACTTGTCCTTCGTCTCCAATAACCCCATGTCACCTTTTCTGTTCCCAATCTCATCTGAACAACCTTCTTCTCCTCTTTGGCTCTTCTCTGATGCAGAAGATGAAAGGCACAACAACACTCTTGCTTCAGCTCCAGCTTTCTCTGATTTCCACAAGATATTCTCTTGTATGCTTTTGCTTCCCTTTTTCTTCAGCTTACTTTTCAACTTTCTTAAATTGCCCTATTCACTGTAAGATGGTTTTATTGATTTCAAAATGTATTATGATCCACAGTTTATTCTTTTATATAAAATTTTATACTTTCATACAATATATACACCGGGGATTCTCTTGAACTTTATATATATATACTGGGATATCTTTTTTCCCAAGAACTAAACAAAACTCTCTGTTTCTTTCTCTTGACATAATATGTGGATTTGGATTGGAAGTTGTAGACATCTTATGATGTTGAGGTCAAAGGTATTAAAACCATAACCGTCAAGTTTTCACAGCAAAGTCCAATTTCATCTGGTGTCTGCATTTGTTTCTAACTGAATCTACTAAATCCAGGTGATTCAAACTCAGTAACTGAAAAACCAGTGGAGAATGCTAATGATGAAGACAAGAAACTGTTGCCACCCATTGTGGCTATGCCACCATTGGAAATTTTGGATAGATATTGTGTAATAAAGGAAAGGATGACACAAGCGCTTCGATACTTCAAAGAGTTGACAGAACAGAATGTTCTGGCGCAGGTTTGGGCACCTGTTAGAAATGGTAATAGGTTTGTGCTTACAACTTCAGGTCAACCATTTGTTCTTGATCCACATAGTAATGGACTCCACCAGTATCGAACGGTGTCCCTGATGTACGTGTTTTCGGCGGATGGAGAGAAAGAAGAAAGTCTTGGACTTCCTGGTCGAGTTTATCAGCAAAAAGTACCAGAATGGACACCTGATGTTCAGTATTATTCTACTAAGGAGTATCCTCGCAGAGATCATGCACAACATTACAATGTCCGCGGTACCTTGGCTTTGCCTGTCTTTGAACCTTCAATGCAGTCTTGTGTAGGTGTGTTGGAGTTGATCATGACTTCACAGAAGATTAACTATGCTCCTGAAGTTGACAAAATTTGCAGAGCTCTTGAGGTTCAGTTTATCTCAACCTTGCAATTTGACATGGCTAATTGTTTAGCTCAAAATGTTAAAATAATACTTGCATATTGCATGTTAGAAAATTTATGTGATTACAGATGCTTCTAGAATCTAGATTCCTCAGTCATGTGATGTCAGTTTCCTTTCCTTGCAGGCAGTGAATTTGAAGAGTTCAGAAATTTTAGGCCACCAATACACTCAGGTGAATTTAACATCATTCATGCATATGTAACATTTTCCAAAAGCTAGTTGTTACTGTTTTTTCTATATCTTACTCCTCTGTTCTCACAGATATAACTTGGCAATGCTTTTAAATCAGATTTGTAATGAAGGCCGCCAGAATGCGCTAGCAGAGATCTTGGAGATATTGACAGTGGTTTGCGAAACTCACAATTTACCTTTGGCGCAAACATGGGTTCCATGTAGGCATCGGAGTGTTCTGGCCCATGGAGGTGGCCTAAAGAAAAGTTGTTCAAGTTTTGATGGTAGTTGCATGGGGAAAGTTTGCATGTCTACAACTGATATAGCATTCTATATCATAGATGCTCATTTATGGGGTTTCCGAGAGGCCTGTGTCGAACATCACTTACAGCAAGGTCAAGGGGTTGCTGGCAGGGCTTTTTCTTCACATAGCATGAGCTTCTGCAGGAACATTACCCGATTCTGCAAAATTGATTACCCTTTAGTTCATTATGCTCTCATGTTTGGGTTAACTAGCTCCTTTTCAATCTGTTTGCGAAGCTCGCACACCGGAGATGATGACTATGTATTAGAGTTTTTTCTGCCACCTAGGATCACAGACTTTAACGAACAGAAGGCTTTGTTGGGATCCATATTGACAATAATGAAACAACATTTCCAGAGCCTTAAGATTGCTTCTGGTGTTGAACTTGAACAGAATGCTTTGGTTGAAACTATTGAAGCAACAATTGAAGGAGTTCATCTGAGGTTTGAATCTATTCCAGTTAGACAGGATGCTTCACCAAATGTGAGGGAGGAATTGGCACAAGATCCGTCGTTGCAGAAAATAATGATGGGCTGTAATGATGGAGGGAGTATTGGTGATCAGATACCCTCCTTAGAAACTAAAAACACAAATAAGCCATCAGAGAGGAAACGTGGGAAAACTGAGAAATCAATAAGTCTTGAAGTTCTACAACGTTATTTTGCTGGGAGTCTTAAGGATGCTGCAAAGAGCCTTGGTGGTATGTTCATGCTCTGAAATATAACCTGGCCTTTTGTTAATTTGTCATATAAATATAAATATAGATCTTTTTGCTTTGCAGTTTGCCCCACTACAATGAAGCGCATCTGCAGGCAGCATGGGATATCCCGTTGGCCATCTCGAAAGATCAACAAAGTTAACCGTTCCCTGTCCAAGCTCAAGCGTGTTATTGAATCAGTCCAAGGTGCCGAAGGAGCATTCACTTTGAATCCTCTGAGCACAAGTCCTCTTCCCTTTCCTGAGCATTCTACTCCAAACAAGTTCAGCCAGCAAGCCTCGCCAACTGAACCTCAGATAAGAGAAAATGAATTAGATGCCTCTAAAGTTTTAGAAACAACCAGAATTGCCAGAGCACAGTGTCTCGAGAAAATGGTTAATGATAAAAGCGGTTCTATTCGGGAGGTAGGGAAGGAAACAAAGGGGCCTAGAGCAAAGAGTTGCTCTAGTGCAGATAGCACAAATCCTACTTCTCATGGTTCATGCCATGGTAGCCCTCCTATCGAAAGCTCGCCCGTAAAAGATATATTCATTACATCAAACAATGATCAATGTGTTGGTCTAAGGTCACCAGAGGCAACAATGCAGCCGCCGAATAATACACTGAGCTACCCAACGACTTGCGCTATGCCTGATATGGTGGCAACAGAACTTCAAGAGCCATTCGGAGGAATGCTAGTAGAAGATGCCGGAAGTTCTAAAGACTTGAGAAACCTATGTCCTTCTGTAGCTGAGGCAATTGTGGAGGACATGGCCCCGGAACCTTGCCGGACTAATCCTCCATTTTCTGGGTTGGCTCCCAAACAATGCATGGATCCCCTTAAGGAGACAGTGACACCTTTTGCATCTAGAAAAGAAATGAAGACTGTCACTATTAAGGCAACATATAGAGAAGATATCATAAGGTTTAGGGTTTCTTTGAATTGTGGAATTGTGGAACTGAAAGAAGAAGTTGCCAAAAGGTTGAAACTAGAAGTAGGTACTTTTGATATCAAGTACCTTGATGATGATCATGAATGGGTTTTGATAGCATGTGATGCAGATCTACAAGAGTGCATAGATGTTTCAAGATCATCAGCAAGTAACATAATAAGAGTTTTGGTGCATGAAATAACTTCCCATCTTGGAAGCTCATGCGAGAGCTCAGGGGAGTAAGTAGTAGCTGTATATAGCTCAAGTTTGTACTCAAATGTTTAGGTTCTTGTGATCTTAGGAAGGTAGGACAAAAAAGAAAAAAAAAAGGAGATTTTGGTTAAGATGATCTCAATTTGTAAGAAACTTAGATGAAAGGATTAGCAATCCTTGGTATGTATGACCCCAAGTGTAAGTTACCATTTATTTATCATGAGATAAAGCTAGGATTCTTTGGTAACACATTTATTATGGTTAACTTTTTGACAAAGTTTCATATCGGTATTCATTTTGTTCCAGAAAGTGATTACTCAAACTAATTTTACCTATATCTAAATATGATTATTGATTAGACAAACAATAATTCAAGATTATACTGAATATAATAGATAGAAAGAAATTTAAAGAGTAATTATATTTTGTGGTTGGTTCTTCAAATTTTGATGTGAAAGTGACTTCAAAATCCATACCCAATGAAATCTGTTTCGTTTTCATAGATCTTTCCTTGATAGTTATTTGTTGCTAAGATAGTAATAACAAGAGTAATGTAAGGTACAAAATGAATCAATTATTAAATGATACAAAATTTTCCATCCACGAACAAAATAATTGCATTACATCATAAATAACAATATTTGGCTTCTATTTCAAATAGTGGGAGCCTTATCCACTTACGGAGGAGAGAGGAGAGAAGAGAGAAGTAGATGGCTTGGGTGTTTTCCTCCTTGTCTTCCTTTTTGTTGTCATTATAAATATTTTTTCACTGATTATGACTTTAACAGAATGATTGGTATGCAACAGACCCACATCGGCAGCTACATCAACTGTTCTAACATGCGTGTTTGTATTTGATATTTTGATAAAAAAAAACAAAATGAAAAGAAGAAAGAAAGATATTCAGTCTCTTAATGCAGATATACACAGTACACGCATTTTGTGCTTATAATATTGTTAATAACTTAATAATAAAATTTCTTTTCAATTCTAATTAGTATTTTTTTTCCAAAATTAATTAATTAATTAAATCACTTAGTTAAAACGCTTTTAATTTATGGCATAATTGCAACAAATTAAACACCTTATAGCATGAGTCAGATCTTGATTGTTTCTGTTGAGACATATTGGCAGTGGTGTACATTCACAAATAATTGATTATTTTATTATGTGAAAAATTTTAGATTTGATTATATTTATAGGATAATTTGAAGTTGCTTATGTTGGTTGTTGGAGGACAATTTCTTTTGATTATAGCCTTTTCATTCTATTTTTACTAGTTACTAATTTGTCTTGTTCATTCATAAAAAATTAAGAGCAGTAGGAATAAAAGAAGGATAACCTGAAATGGCTATGCATGCAACCACCAACAAGGCAGAACCACCGAAATGAACACAGAAACCACACAACTAGTTGTATCCCCTCCTTCATTTTCCATAAAGCGAGGTTGAGAACTTGTTGATATTCTTCAGCTGCTCTCAATGGCAAACAAGTCTCACATCGCCCCGAGTTTTGAGAAACCAATAATTTATATATCAGAGGCGAATGTAAAGGCTCGTCCCTTCGGGGACATCCGATAAAATTGGAACGATACAGAGAAGATTAGCATGGCCCCTGCGCAAGGATGACACGCACAAATCGAGAAATGGTCCAAATTTTTTTGCCTGCCGTGTTCCCGTTCTCCTCCTTTCTTTCGTTTTCATTGCGCAAAGTTTCCATGGCAGTATGTAACGAAATCTGCTTTTATTTTAAATTTTTTACCTGGCTCTACACTTTATTATCAATGGATGGCGGAATTATTGAACGACACTGTTTCTGCTTTGGGAAAAAGATATAAAAGAAAAAATTTTGGGTCTGTCAGAACACCGTAAGACCATCTTGACCACGGTCGTGGCAAGAACGATCCTCCACCGTTCAGCTGGCATGCATCTGAACTAGTAATCACGCTCTGGTCTCACAGTCTTTGTTCATCCACCAGACTTTAGTTCCTGCCTCCTTAGAACTCAAGGATACAGATGTACGAGCCTATAGAACAGATCCTGTTCAAGTAAGGTCGTGCCCTATTGGTTGTGTGTTTAGCTATAAAATGTGAGCTTGTTTTGTGAATGCTGGCGATGTAAGACTTAGCTTACTCTTTCGAAATTCAGAAAATCTTAAAATTTAACCACATTAGATACAGGCAAGGCAAGATTTTGTTTCTCGGTAATCTGCTTTTTGTTGCCTGATTAAAATGCATGCCCAAATTAAAAATGTGTGTTGAACCCTGCTGATGCTTCTCTCTAACACTATGCCTGATATGTACATGTGTTTAATTCTCAAGTCTCAAATGACTTGGGCACAGAGAAGTATGGTTAGGGAACAGCATTGGTAAGTTATGTTGCCTCTTTAGCTCTTCCAAAGTGCTTCTTGTTATTAAAACTGATCTGTCATTTGTACATAGCTCAACTTGAGTAAAGGGATATGTATCAATGCAAGTTTCAAATCATCAAATGGCTGAAAGCGACTTGGAATGAGCAAAACCTTGTGTGAAGAACAAGTCAAAAGAGTTTATGACAGAGGATAAACAAGCATAAATTGTGGACAAGGAAATTGGCAGTTTACATTATGAGCAAGAAGATTAAACTAGCTAAATGCTATCGAGTTAAACTTTGATTAGTTTTCAGTTTTAATTATCATCCAGATCCACGACATTTTATTTATTCATACCCTGTGTGCATAGTTCATTGGAGCTTATCCCAGTTAAACAAAGTGGTTAAAAAACACACTCATTTTGACTCTTGTATAGCATAGTCCTTTCATAAAATGGCACTCCCTTTTCTGAGTCATATCTAATAATCAATATCAATAATTACATGTATTTTTGGATAATTTTGTTAATACAAGAACTAATCGTTACACTATTAATCACGCTCTGGTCTCAAAGATGCAGATATACGAGCCCTTCTTCCTCGTTTTCTCTCTACCGATGTGCCACTGTGGGACTATTATACATGTTACATAGTGTTTGTGTGCTTCTTTAATCTATAATCATCATCATCCTTATCTGTTATCACATATTTGCTATCATTTTTAATTAAATGCTTTGTATGAATACATCTCATAACATTCTTAGTATACAATTTTAGATATAGTAACAATATATTTGTTTTTAAATTATTTTTACTCGACATTAATACTTTATGTATCACTCATCTTTTTGAAAATAATAACTCTCAATCTCCTTGATGTTATTTTGGAAGAATAATGTTATATAGTTTGGTATATTTGGAAAATTATTATTATTATTATTATCATCATCATCATCATCAAGAAGTATCAATATTTATTATCAGTAATTTATATTATTAGATAAATATATATCGAGTTTGTCATCAGTTTCAGACTTTCAGTGTCTCATTATTAAGAAAAAAATCTCCAAAGCCCAGAGTGCTGATATAATAATACATCTATACTAATATATTGTACTACAAATGTGTACGATTGTTTTGCAAGTTCTCAAATCACTCATTCGTTCAGTGCCAGAGACCAAATCATGGGAGAATGAGTTCAAAAGAGGGATGAGGGCGAATGGGTTAAAAAGAGACCAATAAGTAATATATTATCTTGCGAGCTTTGAAGAAGGATGACGACTGAGTTAAAAAGAGAGCAAATCATGGGAGAATGCTAGAAGTAGTTGGGGGAAGTATGGAATCGTCATTAGTAGCGGTGATGGGATTGGTAACTAGCTTTGGGTTGAGCTATTATATTGTCTCAATTGGTGGAGAATGCTTCACAGTTGATAATGGTTAAGAACAAAACCGGATTATCTCATTAAAATTGCAATTTTCCAATCCCATGAAGATAATTCGATCGGTGTTGTGAGCTAACATACACACATGATTTATCACAAGCTATTGGGACACTTGACATCAGTCATTCCGCACAAATTGGCAGTAGAACACAAACTAAGGCGATCTTACTTTCCATAATGATGTCTCAGTTTAAACAAAACATATGTCAAAAGAGTAACAACTTGAACTAAACAAATTAAACAAAAAAACAAAGCTAAAAATGACCAAAACATTGATCCTCTTCCTGTAAAAACAGAATAAAGTAAATAAAACTCATTTCTTCTTCTCTCCACCTCCACCAGCCCTGCACAGAATAACGTGAGCATCAATGAGCAAATTGTAGATATAGTAAGCATAAGAAAGAGAAAAAAGAAGATGGCGTTAACCTCATCTTGCGGAGAACGGTGGACATCTCCTCTCTCTTCTTCTTAGCACGCTTGTGGGTTCCAAGCTTTCTCTTAGCAACTTTGAGCGCCCTCTTATCCTTTCCAACCTTGAGCAACTCAGTAATACGCTTCTCATAAGGTGCAAAACCAGCAACCTCACGGATTAGGTTCCTTACAAAGTGCACCCTCTTGCTTGTTTTCTGTTACATGAAATTGGAATATCAGCGATATGCTTAATTTGATTGATTATTATTACAGTTATGCTAAACTAAACACAAGGTAAATTACGAGTTTCAATAACAGCACTACAATCTAACAGCTACAAATTTTAGATTCAAAATTCTAAGAACAAAACTTACCCCTTTGCGATCCCTGGGACGTGGAGGCAACTCCTTCTTGGTGACAATGTGACCTTTGTTCATTCCGACGAACAGACCCGAACTTGGCTGCTTAGGAGCCATTTCCTGATCCCAAAAATACACACAGAGTTCAGAAATTGTTCGGAGAAAGCAGAAGAGTGTGATGAAGCTTGAATGAGAGAGCGAGAGTCATTACCTGTGGCAGCTTCTGAAACCCTTACAGCAGCTAACACGGTGCGAAGGAAGAGAAATTAGGGTTTCTAACGAAGCTTAAGCCGCATACTTTGCCTTTTTATCAGAGACGACCCACCTTCGTCTCCAGCTGGGCTTGTAGAATGTGGACTTCTCTCCTTACTTACTGGGCCTAGCCCATCAACTAAAAAAAATTGTAATTGTAATTATACCTTTTTTTTAATAATTGTAATTTTTTTAAAAATATTCCAACATTTAGAGATAGTTTTAATACAATAAAATTAAATACATAAAAAACATTAAAAATACCATTAAATAAAATTAAACATTAAAAATATCTTAAAAAAATTACAAATATTAAGAATAAAAAATTTATTTTATTCTCTATACAAATAACTTTTAATTAGATTTGACTCTTCTAAAATTGTATTGTCATTTTTGAAAAAAATATACCATTAATTACTATTAAATTAAAATAATAGAACTTACAAATAATAAATAATATAAATTTAAAAATGATTAAAATATTATTTTACCACTTTATTAACATTGTCATTACTTTAGAGGATTTTTTCCCTGCAATGGCATCAAGTTTGTCATGTGGAAGTAATGCAAGTAAAGCAGCACAGTCCAAAGTCCAAGCATGGGTCATGTGAGAGAGTGAGACACAAATAACTGTATCTAACAATAAATGATTAAATCCATTAAAATAGTAAAACTATTTACTCCGACACAACTTTACCTAATAAATATGAAAGCCAATGACCAATAATGATGAACGTGTTCCATTCATGATTCATCAATTGCACCATGTCATCTTCCCAAGCAATTGAAAACCAATTAGCCTTTGACTTGCAGGTGCATCCACCACCATCCCTCCCACCCCTTTTTGCTTTGAACATCAATTGAAGAAAAGATTCAAGTTTACTATATATGACTTCACAACTCAGCACAAGGCAAAACCCAACCTTTTCCTCTATCCTCATACATCTGAACCTCCTCCGAGGTTGTTTTTCCGACCGTGAAAAAGCCTATGACACTGCCAACGCCAAATTTGATGTCTCCAGCCAAACTTCCTTCTTTGGTTTGAATTTTGGTACCTGGGTGCCTTTACTCTTTTGTCCTTCCCTTTCTGGTTGTTATTAGCCAATGTAGAAAATTGTGATCAAACTGATCAGTTTTGCCTTGAGGTTCCATTAGCATCAGAGTTTGAGTCTGAGAGTTTCTGGGTTTCCCTGGAATACTTCTCCATTGTTCAATTTTGCTATTCATCAATCCCCTTTGCAATTGTTTCCCGAATTAATTTGATTCTCCATATTGTACTTTAGTTGTTTGTTGAGACAACTGTTACAGCATTTAGCAAGAAGTTACGTTTGTTGTAACCTGTGGTTTCCTTGTTGATCGCTTTGCCACTCTGGTTTGGCATCTACTTTATTCAAATCACAATTTGTTGTTACTGAATTCTTTACCTGCATATAACTACCTTGTTGAACTTCTCATCACATACTACATACAACTTATTCCCTTTTTTCCTTTTTTGTTACATTACATCTGCTATCAAAATTTATTGCTTCTGATCTGTGATAGGTGCTCCACAACTTTAGTATCGATATTCTGTATATTGTGCAAGTAATAAAGTGCTTTTGTTGCATTTAAGTGCACACTTCTAGTTTCACTGGAGATTGATATTCGTTTGTGAATAGGAAAAGTCAGAAAATTTGGCATATTGTGGAAACCCCCATTTCGGATTCCATCTTGCATCTTACTTAGTATGTGTATAGGCACACATAATGTCAATTGTATGTGGCATACCTCTTGTTGAGTGTGTTTACTGTCTGGCTTGTGCCCGTTGGGCTTGGAAACGATGTCTTCATACTGCAGGCCATGACAGCGAGACTTGGGGCCTTGCCACAGCAGAAGAATTTGAGCCTGTCCCTCGCCTTTGTCGCTATATTTTGGCCGTGTATGAAGATGATCTTCGGAACCCTCTTTGGGCACCTCCTGGTGGCTATGGAATCAACCCTGACTGGTTGGTACTCAGAAAGACATATGAAGATACACAAGGGCGTGCACCGCCCTATATGCTGTATCTTGATCATGATCATGCTGATATAGTACTAGCCTTTAGGGGTCTGAATTTGGCAAAGGAGAGTGACTATGCAGTTCTGTTGGATAATAGATTGGGGCAGAGGAAATTCGATGGGGGATATGTTCACAATGGGCTGCTGAAGGCGGCCGGATGGGTTTTGGATGCTGAATGTGAAGTTTTAAGGGAATTGGTGGAAAAGCATCCAAATTACACTCTGACTTTTGCTGGACACTCCCTTGGATCAGGAGTAGCAGCAATGTTGAGCATGGTGGTGGTGCAGAATCGGGATAGACTTGGAAATATCGAGAGGAAGAGGGTCAGGTGCTATGCTATTGCACCTGCTAGATGTATGTCTCTAAACTTGGCAGTAAGATATGCAGATGTCATCAACTCTGTTGTGCTTCAGGATGACTTCTTACCAAGGACAGCCACTCCATTGGAAGATATATTCAAGTCTCTTTTCTGGTATGCCTTAAGGCTTTGCCCAAAGATATCCTATTTGTTGTCCAGTGCTAGAGCATGTTATTAGTATGCTAAAGTCTATGCTACAACTCCCTTCTGATTTTTTCTCAATTATTTTAGTCTCTAAAGTTGAGTTTGAGTTTGATTTTGTTGTTTGGGACTCCCAATTAGTGCCTGGATGGATTTGAAATGGGTTTTTCTCTTTTAATCGATTTTGGGCTTCTTTAATCTGCCCTTTACTCACTATGTTTCATAATATCCATCATTTAGGAAATTTGATACAAAAATATTTCATCGTATCTTGAAATGAAATTAGTTGATGTCAACAGCTAGTGGAGATGATTGTCAATGTAATTTTATTTATTCAGTTTTTGTAATGGTAAAATAGTGGAATCATTATGGTCGTTCTCTTGGGCGGACAGTTTACCATGCATATTGTGCTTGAGGTGCATGAGAGATACATGTATACCAGAGGAAACGATGTTGAAAGATCCAAGGAGACTATATGCACCTGGTCGCCTTTACCACATTGTCGAGAGAAAGCCTTTTAGGTATTTAATTTGGATTTGAAGAAGAGTTTATACAGGAATTGTAACTGTACTTTGAAATTTACCTGCAGTTTGAATGCAACCGTATCTGTTTTAGTCATCTTGGATATACTTATTCTTTTGTTTCTTTAATTGGAAACCATTTAGATATGCACTATTTTAAAAGAATGTTAACACAGATTTTTCTTTTGGCAACTCATGAATGCCTTTTCCTGTGCAGACTGGGAAGGTTTCCCCCAGTTGTGAGGACAGCAGTGCCTGTAGATGGAAGGTTTGAGCATATAGTCCTTTCTTGTAATGCTACATCAGATCATGCCATCATTTGGATAGAGAAAGAAGCACAAAGAGCTCTTGATGTAAGTCTAATAACCTTGTAATGGTTGCCTTTATTTGCATTTTCTCCACAATCCATCCTTAAGATTTGAAATAGTTAGAACATAGAGGAGTATAAAATTTGAGAAAACTACTAAACTTACATTTTTCAGTATGAAAGTGATAACAATCTGTTTGCCTCTTAAGTCTCATCTTATGGACTAACGAGAATCATAAAAAAGCATTTCATATTTTCCTCTCTCTGTCCTTCAGCATGTCCGTAAATCTGCGAATATTCTTCATGTTCTGGTAATTTGGCATGTTGTCTATTTAATGAACAAGAATCAACCTTATGCATATGTTTTTTCGCCAACTGCAGTTGATGCGGGAAAAAGATAACACGATGCAAATACCTGCAAAGCAAATGATGGAGCGGCAAGAAACTTTAACTAGACACAGTCAAGAATACAAAGCAGCATTACAAAGAGCTAAGACATTAGATGTTCCTCATGCTTCTACACCACCATCACAATATGGTACTTTTGAAGAGGAGGGAGAGGAGAGTTCAAGAAGGTCACAGGGTGAGTCTTCTTTTGGCTCGACTAATAGGAGTACAGTGGATGAAAGCTGGGAAGAATTAATTGAGCGTCTTTTCGATAAGGATGAGCATGGCCACATTGTACTCAAGAAACAATGATCATGTAATTTAAGCTGGCATAGATGACTAAAGTATAGCCATGAACACAAAATTTCTTCATTCTTTTGCATTATTTTGGTGGCTAGTTGTATATTAATGATGGAACAAATGAAGATATTAATAGATTTGGTTAGGAATAGTTGGGTGTCTAGTATTCTTCTTAAGCTGCTTCATATATACAACGATAGTCTCAACCAATTTATGAAGGAGTGTATCATCATGGCCTGCAAATTTGCAATAGGACCTTCTTGTACTTGGAAGAGTCTTAGAATTTCTGTCAGAGAGGGAATGTGACAATCTCGTTTCTTTGGCACATTCTGATTCTGTTACTACTTCTTTACATATAGGCTTTCATAATACTTCATGAGAGAACAATCCTCTGGTGATTATCACCATTAAGAATTGGGAACTGTGTTACTGACTTACTGTAAGCAAAACGTTCACCGGAGAAATTTGATTGTGCACCGAATTAAGTAAGGCTGTTCCAGATATTTTTCAATGTGATATTTACACTGGAAAATGAATCTTAGACAAATTAAAAAACATAATTCTCAAAATAAAATCAGAAGGGAATGCAATTTTTCTTTTTGTGTCTTCATCCCAGTGCATCTAGCACATAAGATAAGCTTCCATGCTAGATGTCCTATCCTCAGTGCAAATGTGTTATGCAATTAAATTATTCTATTCAAGACGAGTTAGTGGGAAAGGTACAAAACTACATCACAAACAGTTCACTGCTATATGAATAAAACACTAAATTTTGTAGTTGTGCAAAGTTACAACTTTGCTCACTAATTATTGACTGTTAATACAAGTATACAAGTTGCCAACCACTCCATGGGGACGCAAATTCGAAATGAAAGTCAAGAATCTAGCTTGATGTGTTGAGGTGAGGTGCAGAATCAAGGGATGAATTAGGCTTCTTGATTGAGCAAGATGATTTAAAAGCTTCAATGTGTGATTGGCATTTGAGATAGTCACCCTTGTTCTCTTCCAAGCACTTCTTCAAAGCTTCAACATCACATGATGAAACCAACTTCTTCGTCACACTGTCATTCTCTGCTTTACGATCCATAGCTTGCTATTAACTATTATTAAGAATCAACTGGCTTCTGAAATTCAGATCAAATTCCACCGTTTTCAATCAACAATAATAATTTAATTCACCGAATCTTGGGCTTCGAGTATGAATATTGAATAACAGAGAAATTGAAAAGCTGGTGCATATTCAATTCCAATAATAGTATATTAGTCTTGAATTGTTTAAAAAAAATGAAGAAAAGAAAATGAAAATTGAAGGTTGAACGAAATAAAGGCATGAGCAAAAAGTGTCGTACCGTGACGGAATGCAAAGGTGTCAGTTATCTCCAGAAAACGAAGCGCGACTCTGCAAACCCTAACGCCACCCAGCGTCCAACAAGAAGACGCACACTACGGAAGCTATTTTCGGTATATTCGCTTATTATTGTTAAATAATAACTTAATAACAAATTCTTATTCATTTAAATATTTTTTTTCCTCGTAACTTGGATAGTTAAAGATTTTTATTATTTACATGTCAGTAAAGCAAGGCATTCATTTCAGGGGGAGAGGCGAGGTTGAAAAGCTGCCATGGCCAACACAGACGCCTTCGCCTTCTTTGTTTGTGAGTAGTGCGTTCCCTCTTGTCTGCTTCCTCCAACTGTTTGGTGAGTTCCTCCATCCTCTCCCGAAGTTCCACTGCTCTTGTATCTGCCAGCTTCAACGATCTCTCTGCTGCTTCCTGCGCTGCTATTGCCGTTGCTGCCACCTCCTCTTTCAGCCTCAGCTTCCCCCTTGATATCTCCAATGCACCCTTCGTTTTCTGTAGTTCTAGCTTCAGTGCATCCACCTTATATACGTATCCCATATTAGATGATAATTGAAAACTCACGTGAATTTGTCTTTATATCGAGTTGATAATCGAAAATTATTAGATAATAATTTAGTCAAATTCGTCCAATCATCAAACTTGGTATAAATATAATTTGGTGACAACTCAGATGAAATCGACTTCACGTGAAATTGACCGTTAGATGATTTGACTAATTTGACTAAATTTTCATCCAACGAATATCAAATATCAACTTTTAGTAAAGTCGATTTCACCTGAGTTTCCACCAAATAATTTAGTCAATAAATATTAGAGTGTGTTACCAGTTTGTCACGCTCTTGAATCTCATTCTTTCCGGCTACTACTTCCAACTCACAAGCCTCCTTCCATCTTGCAACTTCCTCCTCCGCTTCTCTGATTTCCATCATAAACTCCTCTACGTTATGAGCCAACACTCTCTCTCTGTCTTCTAAGTCTTTGATGTACTCTTTGTTTTCCGCAATCTCTTTGCCTTGTTTCTCTGTCAGACATTGGAGCCTCTCTGTGTCTGACCTGCAATGAATGTGTCATACGTATTTTAGCATGCAATAACTGCATTGTATGCACTCTCATCTCTTTCCTGTCATAATACCTTGCTTCCTCCAAAGATCTCCTCAAATGAGTGATTTCAAGGCGTAGGTTCTTCATTATCCTTTCCACTGTTGAGGCCTTGCATTCAAAAGTAACAGAGGAATCTTCTATTACATGAATCTCCTTATATAAAAGATAAATGAATATGATAAAGTCAAATGTTTAAAATACTGGTATGAGTGCTTACCAGACTAACAACATGTTCACTCTCACTACTATCTGATTTAGTCTCTATAGGTTGGTCAACAGTGCCAGTCCCCATCATGAATCCAAAACCAACTTTGTGCAAACCAAACTCAGCAAACTGCAGAAGTGGCATCCTCTTATTATGCTCATTGCCTTTCACTCTCTTCTCCAATGCCTCTTTCTCCAACAATGCAATCCTAAGCAAGTTACTCACATCCCTATTCTCCTCGGTTAAACTTATAAGGCTGCTCTCCAATTCTCTCTTCTCTTTCTTCCTCAACTCTTTGTGCTTTTCAATCCTTGTTTCCACTTCCCTTGCATACCTTGAAACCACTTTTAACACTTCCATTAACTCATTTGATTCTGATTCTGGTTCCTCTGATAATTCTTTCACATAAGTTACATCCTCTTCTCCCTCTAATCCCTCTGCTACTCTAGACAAGCAATCCTTTATTGAGCTGAGGGATTCTAAAGCCTTTAACACCAACACGTTTTTCTCTTCTCCCTCAACTACTCTTTCTTTGAGATGTTCCAATTCTGTTCCTTTTGAAACGGGTTCAAAACAAGGAAGAACACTGTTACAATCTGAAGATGAGTAGGGCGATGATGGTTGAAGAGAGGAATGATCCATGTTGGTTGAAGAGAATGGCGGTTGCTTGGGGGCTCTATCACACTGGAAGAAGAAGAAAAGTAGAGTTTCAAACCTAACAGTCAAACAGGGAAGGTTGGAAAATGCCACAACCTTTCAACTTTTGGCGGGTGGGTTCACTACTCTTCATTCTAACTAATTATACCCAATCACATATTTGACTAAATCCCCAAAGTAGTCTTCCAAATTCGGCCGTGCACTAATGTTGTCCCTCAGTTTTCATTTGCACTAAATATATCCTCCAATTTGAACTCTGCACTACATACAGATCCCTCTACTCAATTCTGGCATGAGTCAGCACAGATGGAGTGAAACAGCTAGCTGATGTGGAATACCTTTTAAAATTCTCCAATGTAGTCCTTGACACCAATCATAAACCCTAATCATAGTTCTTCCTCCTTCCTTTCTTCTTCTTCTTCTTGCCGTTGCTATTGCGCCCATGAGTGGCAGTCACATTTTAGGAAGGTCGAATCGCTCCTTTGCGACAGAAAATTGGACAAGGAACAATGTGCAAAGCAGGCGTGGACCAATTTCGGAGTGGTGCGAATGTGGGTGTCGGCCGGTCCTTAGGTGGTCAGGGACAGAGACAGAGACGCATCTTAATAAGCCGTTCTTCGGGTGCCCAATTATAATGTCAGTGCAGTAACTTTTTGAAATTTTAAGTATTGTTGATTTGAGGTAGATGTTTGCTAAGTTTAATGTATATTTGCAGACTAGTAGAAAGAATTGGTGCGGGTTATTTGGACAGATTCTGTATAAAATAAGGTGCCGGTAAAATCTGATGAAGAAAATGAGAAGGGTGAGATGCAGATGAACATTGCATAGAAGGTGGGTAAACTGGAAGCATATGTAAAAAATGTAAAAGTGATGATCCAAGTGCTTGGTTTAGAATTTTTCATAGTATTTATATTTGTGTTAATGTTGGTGTTGAAGGTTTGAATAGAATCAGTTCTTCTGCAATGCATAACCATGATGTTAATGTAATCCATTTTATAAACATTGTAATTGATATAAGGTGGCTGCATGAATGATTGTACTCTTTGGTAGTTTGTTTCCCTGGTTTTGTTTTTGTAAATGTAATTGAACACACAATTATCAAATGGATAAATAACAATAACAATAGGTAACTTAAAATATTATTCATAATTGATCCAAAATAACATTAATTCATCTAAAGTTCTGCAATAATGCAGTGATGACAATAACAATCAAAAAGAAATTCAGCATTGTTTTAGCTATTTTCTGGTAACCTGAATACCATAACATAGTTGTAGAGAAGTCTATAAATCACCATCAACAAACCAAAAAACAGGAAGAACATTGTCATAATTATTTCACAAAATAACACAAACTTTCAGACTGACATTCTAAACCTATGGACATTAATAACTTTTTCTTGGAGCTTTGAATCCTGGGGTGGGCACAAACTTGAGAAAGCCTGCCAACCGTGCTGCAGTGGCTTCGCTAGCTCCCTGTATTGGATTCAAGATTGTAGACCCTGTTGGAGGAGGTGACCTTCTTCTAGGTAGCAGCTTTGCAGGTCTGGTTGGTGTCTTCTTCTTAAGTGGATGATTTTACAGTGCAAACAAACGACAACATAAGCAGACATAGAAATTAGAATATTCCAAATAGTCAAAATACATAATATGAAACCTTATGAGACAATACCTTTTGGGAGTCATCTGCTTCAAAATATGATGGCTGAGATAGATCAATCCTAGCTTGCTGGACATCCACTTCCACAAGAGGGGTAGGATCAATAGCTGCAGCAGTAGCAGATGCTGTTGCAGTAGCAATTGCTGTAATAGAAGTAGTTGCAGTGGCAGTTACAATAGTACTAGTTGTTGTAGCATTTGCAGATGTAGTTGCAGTGCCATTTTGAGCAGCATTTTTAGGGTTCTTTACAGCAGCCTCATCAGCTTTGGTGGCAACAACAGCAGCTTCTGCAGCATCGGCAGCTCTCTTTTTCTAACATCTTCTTTTGCTATGACCCTTCTACAGACAATATTTGCAAGTAAATGGTCGTAGCTTCCTCTTCAAAGTGGTAGTTGGCTTTGATTTCTTGTTAGAGTGTCCTCTTTCATCTGCATCCTTTCTCCTCTTGGTTTGTAGCTTTTTCGATTTTCTCTTAACTAATGGTGCCAAAGGCCTATTGTATTCAGATCATTTCCATAATTGTTGGTCAGGTAGGGGGTGGATGTGGTGGCTGTAAGTGACTTTGTATGACTCCATAATTAATAGCTTGTGACATAAATCTTCTGGATACTTGTTCACTCTAGCAATAGCAGCACAAACATGTACACACGGGATTCCTGCAATAGTAGAAACAACAACCAAATAACTAATTAAGTAACTAACTAATTAAATAACTAATTTAGTAACTAACTAACCGATTAACCAACCAATTAACTAATTTGGTGACTAAGTAATTAAGTAACTAAGTAGACTAATTAACTAATTATTCCAAAAACTAATTAACTAAGTAGTTTGAGTAACTAAGCAGTTAGCTAACTACTTAACTAAGTGAATGATTAACTAAGTAACCAAGTAACTAAATAACCAACTAAACATGAAAAAATAATCCAATAACTAATTAATGTATGACAAACTTGTGATAGAAAGTGAAAAGTATCACCAATTAGCATCCAAAATTGCATACCGCCCGTAACCTCTTTCTATCATTCTTCTTGAATCGAATACGCCTTTTCTCCTGGATGGTATACTCCCTAATAGCCTCTTTAAAATTTCACTTGGTATTAAACTTCATTCCAACCTCTAAATGTAACTCACCAAACCTAGCACTCTCCCTAAAAACTGAAAACACCTCATCAGATTCATCCTCTTCTTCTAGCTCATCTTCAGAATTCGGTGGAGTCTTCATCTCCAACGAATGCCAGGAGTTGGCACCATCGGAATCAGTCCCAGGATCATAGGCATCATAATTTTCAGACCTCCCACGAATCCAAGATCTACTTTAAAATCAGAAACATCCTCTACAAAAGCGTCGTCATCAACACATATCTTCTCCTTTCCCTTACCCTTCCCATTACCCTTTTGAGCACTTTTATTTGTAGTTAGGTGAAGGAATATAGGGTCCCCAACACATGAATCAGACAAGGTATCTTCCCTAACTGGTTTATAGGACTCATCTTCTGAACTCTCATCAGAATTAAAGGAGCCTTCATAGAGGACAACAACATTACAGGTATCTTGTTACCTTGCGGCTTTTTCTAACCATTTGTGCAACCTACCTCAGTAGCAGACCTCAAGCAATACCTCCTGCTCACTTTGGTTTGAGTTGGTTTGGTGGGGACTGTCTTAGTCTTCTTTTTTAGTTGTTGTTCATTAGGCACCGTAACTGAGGCTTTGACCTCCTGCTCACTTCGTCGCCTAATGTTAACAGTAGGAGTCTCTTCAGCAATGGGATTAGCACAATGGTGTGGAATGGATGCTGCATTTTTTTTTTTGCTTGCTCTCCAAGATCCCCTTACTTGATCATCAACATATATCATAACCTCCTTCCCTTGCAGTAATTCAGGTGATGAAACCTCATGTTCAATAAAAATATCAATAAGACCCTGGTTTTGTGAACCCATCCGACACACTTTTCGTAACTTTGCATTAGTGTTTAACTTCCTCAAACCCACCTCAATGCTCTTCCCAAGTACAAGCCACCAAACTTCCTTCATTTTGTCATAACCTAGCTTCTTAAAGTAGTTTTCCAGATAAAATACATCCAACCTATCCACCTCAACATCACCCAGGCAGCTTCTATTATCGCGATAGTACCCCATCTTTCCATCAACACCCTTTTCAAAAGTTCCTCCATGATGAAACATAATGTCCAAAACTTCATCCATCTGCAACATATATAAATAAACAAATTAAACACATGTAGCACTAACATTGTATCACAACTCCACATGAATAACATTAATGAAAAAAATCCCTTGTTTCATACATAAAAAAACAGAGCAAACGAAACCTCACCCTAACATAGTAACCACAAAAAACCTAACAGTATAATCTTCTAAAAAAAAATAGCAAACACAAATGAAATCACCTCAAACAACCACCCAAATGAAGAATGATCAATGAGTAGCCAAAAAATTTCTTTTCAATCGGTAACAATATTGCTAACCTTGTTCAAACTCACGATGAAAAACGACGTCGTTTCAGATGTCCTATGTGGACGTGGCAGCGCCAGGTCAGCGCTCCGCCTGCTGACTCATGCCGGAATTGGGTAGAGGGATCTGTATGTAGTCCGGAGCTCAAACTGAAGAGTATATTTAGTGCAATTGAAAACTGAGAGGCAACATTGGTGCACGGGCCGAATCTGGGGATTACTTTGGGAATTTAGTTGCACATATTTCATAAAAAAGTGAAATGATATTTATATTACTTTTTTGATATTAAAATAGTTAATAAAAAAATGAGAAAAATTAAAGTTTTGTATTTAATATCATAAGAAACATATACATATATATATATATATATATATATATATATATATATATATATAAAAGTAACACAAACTTAATTTTTCTTTGATAAAATGTAAATTTCAAATGGAATGATATGCTTCCTAAAAAATGCTAAAGTAGTAATACAATTTCACAAAATTCTTTTTCGTCCTTTAACGAAAGCATAATTCCATCGCGACTCCTATCTATTACTTCCGTCAAACATTCTGACTCTTCTGTCAAAGTTTCTGTCAATAGAAGGAGTATAACTCTAATTTGACCCCTAATCATCACCAACAACTACCACCATTCTCTGCATTTTTTTCTTCTCTCCACCATTTTTGGCCACCATTATCATCATCTACCACCATTTTCTGTTTTTGTTGCACCACTCCATTGTCATCATTTTTTTTTCTTTTTCATTGAACCAAAACCACAATATCTCTCCCTCTACTTATCTGTTCACAGTCGGCAATTCCGCGCTGCCACGACTACCCTCTCTCTTTTTCTTCTCCTTATCCTCACAATCCCTCTCTCACTAGCTTGTCCCTATCTCTATTTGGTTTCACACTAAATTTCAAGTCTGCATTTCAAGTCTGTATTCTAAGTAGAGAACTTTACCTCGAACAATTTAATTAAAACACCGACGCACCCTATAATCACCAAATCACTCTTTCACATAAAAATTGATACTTTAAGTAAATATCTATACTCAATCATCAAAATCCAGAAAAAGCACAACTCATACGACCATGTCCCAAACTAAATTCAAGAATTTAAACAGATAAAATTACTCAATTGAAAGGAGGTGGTAGTGGATTAGTGCAGCAAAGAAGAAGAAGAAGGTGACAGTGGGTTGGTGCAGCGAGAACAGAGAATGGTAGTGCATGTTGGTGATGATGGTGGCCGAAAATGATGTTGAGCAGAAGGAGAGAAGAGAGTTGGCCTGGTGGTATTCTGGTTCGCACAAAGGAGGAGATGAGAAAAGAAAAGAAGAAGAGGGAGCAATTTGTCTATTAAATTGTTGACTTATGGTCCACGTAGACAAGATCCATTAATTCTAGATGGAGACATTAATAGAGGGGTAGAAGGTCTCACGGAGGGGTTACGATGGAATTATGCTTTCGTTAAAGGGCGGAAAAGAATTTCGTAAAATTGTTAGGGATCAGGGTGAGGTTTCACTCTCAAATTGTAGACCTAAAAACATAAATAATGAATATCTAATGACCCTAAAAGGTGAATTTTATGGTGGTTTTTGTTTAATGTCTAAATTATCTAAATTATCTTTTAAATAAAAAATAAATATTTTAAAATTATTAAATATTAATTAATTATTTATTTTAGTAAATTAGACACCATTTATTAAGCACTATAGCAATCATCCAGAAATAATACTAAGTATTTATGCATCTATCATGTTTTTGTATTAGCTTATTTTATATAAAAAATATCATTTGTAGCTACACGTATAAATATATAAGATTTAAGTGTACGTGCATTACACGCTTCTTTTTTTTTTGTGTTTTTTCTTATTGATGTAATACAAAAAATTTTGTTAAAAGGTACAAAAATTTATTAATATAATATAAAAAATTTTACACCTAATACAATTTTTTATATATATATATATATATATATATATATATATATATAATGCATAAATTTGTTAATATAGCTAAATTTTTGCACATAGCACGAAAAAATTTACACATAGCACATAAACTTATCGATATAGTATAAAATCTATGCAGTTTAAAAATTACTTCTGCTATCATTATTAGGTTGTACCAAAATTTTTATATTGTACTCCAAATTTTATATGCTCAATAGTTTTATTACATAACTCAAAGTTTATTTTTATTGTTATTCTGAATTCTATGTTTTCATCAATAATTTTGCTATATATATATAGTGAAAAGATGTGACAATGAAAAAAGAGGAAAAGAAAAAAAAAGAAATAAAAAAAACAAACAAAAGAAGAAAAAGAAGGAAAACAAGAAAGTAGAGGAAAAAGGGAAGACATGACGATAAGAATGATGTAGAAGAAGAAAAAGGAAGAAGAAAAAAGTTGCAAAAAAAAAAAAAAAGAGGAGAAGAAAAAAGACGAAAAAGTATATTAAGAAGGTGAAGAGAGAGGGCTAATGGGTGGGTTTTTATTGTTCATGCTTAATTAGACATAGTTGCACACTTTACCACCTAGTAATTCTATTCTAATATTTATATCAAATGTAAAAATTAGTTCATCGATAAAAAATAATATAATATGTATATATTAAAAATTAATTATTTCTATAAAATATATATTAGAGTAAAAAAGACACGTTAAAAATTAAGGGTATAATCGTGTCAGATTAGATCGGATTTAAATGTAAATAAAAATTGAACGGATCAAAATTATATTAAACTGTATTTATACTTAAATTAAATTGGGTCTAATTAGTATATTTTTTTGCAATTGTATCTAAATCGAACGGAATCATTTAAATCTAAGTTGAATCGGTTCGAATGCCCAATTAAAATTAATTTTGTAAAAAACTAAAAAAAATATGAAGAAAAGAAAAAAAAAGTCTATAACACTAAGAAATAGGAAAAAAAATTACAGTAAAATTAGGATTAGGTCGGCAAAATTTTATATATATATATATATATATATATATATATATATATATATTTCATTTTTTAATATAATATTTGAGTAGTTAGGTGAAATTTTATTTGTTCAGATCATATATTTAAATTAATTAAAGTCGGATATAATCAATTTTATTCTAATTAAACTCGATTACCCATCAAGTATAATAATATCCACAGTAAAATAGGGTTGGATTTAATTGGGGGTAATGTAACCCCGCTTACATCTCTGTTAAAAATTGAAAATGTACGTGTAACCTTGCAAATGATGTGAATGTGTGAGGCTTTGCAAATTAAGTGTCGCGACCCAATCTGATCGTGACTGGCGCTTAGAAAAATCTTTTCAAGTAAGCCTCAAAAATTGATATTACAGAAAACAGAACAAATAGAATTTCCAATTATACTAAAAGACAATACATTCTCAATCTCATATTTACAACATACTCAGCATATTTATATAAAATTCGACTTAAATATTTACAGCAAAGCATAGTCTATTAGCTTTATCTACTAGAATATTTACAAAGTAACATACTCAAGTCACTAAAGTCGGATCATGCTTTATCTACTAGAATATCTATTAGCTTTATCTTGTCACGACCCAAAATGAGCCATGACTGGCGCTCAGGGAAATAGTCCCCTAGCAAGCCTAGCCGACTCAAATATAAGTTGAATAAGAAAGTTACAAATATTATACAAGTTCTAAAATAAATAATTATACACTTATAACAAAACTAAGATAATTAAAATAGTTGGATCCTGTCTGTGTCATATGGAGCATATATACATCTAAGAACTCGTCAACAAATAAGTACTCATTGCAGATCGTACATCTTGAATCGAAAGCCTCACATAGACAAGTAATTGTTCCTGAAAAATGTTTTTAGAAAAACGGGGTGAGTTTTGCAACTCAGTGACTAGACAATACATCTATAATCGACATGAGACCATATAAACATTATATCAAAGTAATTTTAATTAGAAAATAATAGTTGATAATAATAAGTGAATCAATAAGGGAGTTCTCATACAGAAATCAAATCAAAAGTCCACACTTGGGCGGCTTCACCTCTATGGGTAGCCCTTTCCTCTTGTGTGTCCTAACAGAATAACAGATCTAACGTGTGGCCTACACGTTAGGCTAGCAACACCCCTGCTAGCTGGAGTCTGAGTTAGATGCATCTAAGTTAACGTCATAACCGCCGTTAACTACGGTTTTCTAATACGAGCCTCCCAAACCAATTCAAAACATATAATTTCAAATACAACAAATCATTGATCTTTAAAATATATAAGATATCGAATCAAATCAAATCATATTATACTTTCTCATCAGAATCCTTTCCAATCATACTTTTTCAATCAAAACACATTTTAAATATATTTCACAATCTTTAAACTAAGTGAATACCAACAAATACTTTAATGCTTCAAAAACAGATATTCAAGTAAACTCAAACATTTTAGAATAATGCAAAACTTCATCAAAAATATATATGGTCTCAAAAACAGATATTCAAATAAGATCAAACAATTTAAAATAATGAAAGACTTCATCAAAAATATATATGGTCTCATGTATAGTTTCGAAAGTATAAACTTCATAAAAAAATGAATTATTTAATTTTAATAAATCAATTATTCTAATCAATTTAAAACCGTTCTAGACAAATATAGTGAGTATAATTCAAAGATCATAATAGATATATGTCAAAATAATTATAGATGCACAGTCAAACAATTATAAATGTAAAGCCTACTCACAACTTGGTCCCAAGGGACCGAAGATACCGAACCCGGAGTGCCAAAATCCAAGGTGAGGAGGATTGAAGTAAAATGGAACGAATGAGCGTAGGGTTTAGATTTGGGTAGCGACAAGGTGGAGCTGCGATAGTTTGGGTTATTGGGTTATTGACAGTAACGGTTCCATTAGCAACCAAGGTTCACTCGAACGGCGACCGGTGACGGAACAGCCCTCTATTCACAGCGGCTCCTCTCGCACATTCTGTTTCTCTCTCTTCGAGCTCTCTCTTCTGTCTCAACAATGGCGACGCGACTTGGCATGGCGGCGGTTGAAGCTCAGCAGCAACGGAAGCAAGACGCGGCGGCTGTCCTTCCTCGTCCCCTCTCTCGGACGCATCTCTCGGTTCTGGCCTCTGATGGCGACGCAACGGCAACGAGCTGAACGCGGCAGGCGGCGGCGCGACGGGTCACGAATGGTGAGCTCCAGGCCGGCGGTGACGAGGCGTGGCTCTCTCTCTCCTCGCATGGTAGCTCGGCGTGGACAGCTCCCTCCTCCCTCCTTCCTCCTCCCTTCTCTTCTCGCGACCTCCCCTCTTCTCTCTTTCCCTTTTCTTTCTTTTTCTGTTGAATCTGGGTGTGTGTTGTGAGAAAGAGGGTATGAGGTGAGTGAAGGTGTGTGCGGCAGTGAGAGGTAAGTGAGTGTGGGGCTAGGGTTAGAGAAGGAAAAAAATATACTTAGGAGTGGGTCCCACGTCTTATCTATTTTTTTTTTTCTGGTTATTACATTCTTCCCTCCTTTAGAAATTCGGTCCCCGAATTTCAACCAATATACTATGTAATATCGCGTGAGCAGTACAAGTTACACATATTTCATAGAATTATACATTGTTGCAATGAATAACAAATTTAGGAATAAGAGAAAAAGCAACATTGTGACAATCATGGAATTAAAGGGGGACACAGTGAATACACTAGCGACAAAGGAAAATCATTTTAATGATCATCTTTCTCAGACCTAAAACATTGTTGTGATAACTTGCTTATCAATTACTATAGAAGTTCAACTAATTACAACATAACCACACAATGCAACATATTCCTTCCGGTTAAAGAGATAAATACATTTAAATAGCTAATCTAAAACTCAAATCATATATCCAAGCTTCGTGAAAATCATATGATAAAGATAAATTTGCAAATTTTGGTATAAATTTTCTACTAAGATCAAAACACTTGTCATTCATCATGAAAGTTTTCCCATCAAAGAAGTACTTTGGAATTTTTATTTATTTATTTATTTGAAAATACATTTCTAATATCAAAACTTATTAATTAGTTAGGAGACATGGCCTAGATAAACAAATACATACAAAGATCGCTTCTAATTTATTTCTAATTTGAAAGGACACAATTTTTCAGTATCAAAAAAGAGAAAGAAGATACAAGACCTAAAGTCTATATTATGTATAGATCAAAATTGGAACATTAGGATCAAGAAAGTCACAAAAAAAAAAAAAGAAAAAAAAAAGAAAGAGTGGCATCACAAGCAAGAAAACGAAGAGCAACACTCTTATAACCTAAATGAAATATCCACAACATTCATAAATCAAAACCACAAACAATAAGATAGAGATAGTAATAGAGAAGCAAAATAAGACAATAAATTCAAGGCTTGACACCACATTTTAGAATATATAATTAATTAGTCATAAAAATGAAAACATTAACTGTCACAAAAATTAACCTGCTCTCTTTTCCTAATTTAGAAATCTCTAACTAAGTCTCTCGGAAATTGTTATTATTATTATTATCATGGCTTTAGTTATTAAGCATACTAATATAAAAATGGAAATTACTTGACTATAAATGAGATAGACAGTGTAAAACATGACAAGATGTTATTTAAGTACATTCAACTCATTTAAGTACAAAATCTTAGTTAAACCATCCAAGAAGAGGTCCTTCAATACTTCACATGCAAGAACAATTTAAGGCCCGCACAACAATTCATAACAATTGTAACATAATTCAGACCCCCACAGCGTTCAAGCAAAATTCTCCAATTATGGTTAGTGTGACCAATTATGGCAAACACGTATAGAGAAAGGTGAAGATAAGTGAAAGAAACAGCTTGTCAAACTGACGTAAGACTAGATCAAACAAAAACACAAGGTGAGAACAAAGGCAAAGTTGAGTTGGAATATATATATATATATATATGTGTGTGTGTGTGTAGACAAAATCTTGCTCCTAAACCCCCAAAGTTAAATCTCCAATACACTCGATCGTTTAACTGCACAAAAACATGTTCGCAATTTAATTCCAATATCTCATCCAAAGAGAACACCACCAAAAAGTTAAAACTAAAATCAAATCCTCTTATCCTTGATAACCCCCGACAACCGATGCACCGCGTGATTTTGGTCAAAGATAGCTGGAAGCATAAACAACTATACCATTCACGTGATCAATTCCAATAACTTCTATGTGCTCGGTCAAAAATAAAAAAACAATAAAAAGCAAAATTGAGTATATATAATACAGTCAGCATATATGGTAAACGACGACCAATAAGTGTTCATTAAACACTTAACTCTCCTATCTTAAAAGTGTGTCAACAACTAGGATGGGGGAACAACAGGTTGGGCCTATCACCATTCTCAAAGCTACCAGTCAAAATCATTAAGAACAAAACACAAACTGCTGTACTAAGTTAGAAGTCACCATATATGAGTATGGTAGTCAAAAGTATCGATTGGAAGACAACACTGCAAAGGAACAAGAATTGACATGTTCATATTAAATACATGGAAAGAAAATAGAAGAGACAAAAGAAAAGATCTAGGGCATTCAAACTCCAGGTAAAAGTCACCAATTCCACATCTAAGTATCTAACTCGATTACATGGACAATGTTACTCAACCAACTCAACGAACATAGCGCTACAAGAAAACAACTTTAAATTGAACTTTGCACCAACTATTAATGCTAGAAAATGAATATGGCAGAAAAATTCAATAGAGAAGACAAATTTAATTTAGATCATGAGCCTGTATTATTTTTTGTAGAGCTTCTCTCTTTTTCTTTCTTTTTTTTTTTTTTTGAAATCATATCTTCTGATAAAAAAAAAATTTTAATTGTTGCAACCAATGAAAAGCATTGGAGGTCATAACAAAAGTAAAATGACTACATAATCAAGTTATTTTTTTATAATATCTAAGGGGTAGAAAGTGAAAGAATAATATAACAAGGACATATCAACCTCGGAATCTTGAAAACAGTCTTGGTGCAATCCCATACCCTTCAATTGGTTCCCAAGGAAAAGAGAAACAAAAACCGATTTCCAACCACGAGAGAATAACGAAGGAAACAACACAAGTAGCAAATTTAAAATTGGAAAAAAAGCAAAAATTAAACAAATGAATCAGGCAAGTACAAAAGCATATCACTAGGAAGCACTCAACACCCACAATCAGACAACACTACACGGGAAACCAACGACATTTTAATTCAAATGCTGCTAGCACAGTAGGTTGGAATGATCAAAAAGGAAAGAAGAGTTTGGAAAAACTATTTTAGGAAACTAGATTCAATCCATTGTATTCATCGTGTTCAACAACCAGGCTACAATGCTGCATAGAATATAACTACATTTTGATTCACATGCATTGCGAACCAAGCAAAACTTAAGCTAAATCCCTCTACATAATAATGATAAGAACAGTTGAAGAATAGAAGTTTCAGGGGAAAAGCAAGGGTAAGGAGTTCTCGGTTTCTTTAGATCTAGGCAAAAGCAGAATTCATCATCCAATCCCCAACAAAAAGCAAGCATTCCGTGGAAATAAAAAGGTCATGTTCAACAACACAGTACCGTAATAGAACAGATCATCAAATTAAAAGAATTCAACCAAACTTTCAGATCGAAAAAGATTCAATTCAGCTAACAGATTATCCAAAAAAAATCGCCACACCAAAGCAAAGAAAATCACAATTCCAATAAAAAAAAAGAAACAAGAATAACACTCCGTTCAAATGTTCATTGCGTAGTTCTTCTCCTTGAGCAACTGAATAACAGTTCAATTATTGTTTTGAAAGAAAGAATCACGAGTGGTTCAAAATTATGTAAGCTTTAAAGATCATTCACAAAAGAAGAAAAAACTCCTCGTTTATCGAAATCCAAAAGAAAGCACCTCAATTCAACAACTAAGCAAATCCACAATTCACAAATCCGAATACAGTTTTACAACAGGAATCAGATAGTAATTCACAGCAAGAACATATCGAATCTTCTATATCATGAATGAAATCTTGAAATCGAGAACCATAGAGAAGATTAAAGCAAATATTCACAAAAGCGAGAAAGGGCAGAACCTGCTAAAAAAATAAGAGTACGCAAACCGGAACCAAAACTAAAATCATTGGAAAAGCAAGTTCAAGAAAAACTACCAAAAGATAACTCAAGGTTGGGTACAAAGAAGAGGAAAAGAGTGGCAAGAAGCGGCAGAAGTCGCATGATAACAACCAAAAGACAACAACGACATAACGGACAAAGATGACATCGCTATAGGCCTTTGATAGTGCCACAATTTGTACAAATAGGCGCGCTTCTATTTATACAATCGTGATCCTACCATAGGACACTTGCTCCACATTACACAGATTAAACCTAAGCTCTGATACCACTTTGTCACGACCCAAAATGAGCCATGACTGGCGCTCAGGGAAATAGTCCCCTAGCAAGCCTAGCCGACTCAAATATAAGTTGAATAAGAAAGTTACAAATATTATACAAGTTCTAAAATAAATAATTATACACTTATAACAAAACTAAGATAATTAAAATAGTTGGATCCTGTCTGTGTCATATGGAGCATATATACATCTAAGAACTCGTCAACAAATAAGTACTCATTGCAGATCGTACATCTTGAATCGAAAGCCTCACATAGACAAGTAATTGTTCCTGAAAAATGTTTTTAGAAAAACGGGGTGAGTTTTGCAACTCAGTGACTAGACAATACATCTATAATCGACATGAGACCATATAAACATTATATCAAAGTAATTTTAATTAGAAAATAATAGTTGATAATAATAAGTGAATCAATAAGGGAGTTCTCATACAGAAATCAAATCAAAAGTCCACACTTGGGCGGCTTCACCTCTATGGGTAGCCCTTTCCTCTTGTGTGTCCTAACAGAATAACAGATCTAACGTGTGGCCTACACGTTAGGCTAGCAACACCCCTGCTAGCTGGAGTCTGAGTTAGATGCATCTAAGTTAACGTCATAACCGCCGTTAACTACGGTTTTCTAATACGAGCCTCCCAAACCAATTCAAAACATATAATTTCAAATACAACAAATCATTGATCTTTAAAATATATAAGATATCGAATCAAATCAAATCATATTATACTTTCTCATCAGAATCCTTTCCAATCATACTTTTTCAATCAAAACACATTTTAAATATATTTCACAATCTTTAAACTAAGTGAATACCAACAAATACTTTAATGCTTCAAAAACAGATATTCAAGTAAACTCAAACATTTTAGAATAATGCAAAACTTCATCAAAAATATATATGGTCTCAAAAACAGATATTCAAATAAGATCAAACAATTTAAAATAATGAAAGACTTCATCAAAAATATATATGGTCTCATGTATAGTTTCGAAAGTATAAACTTCATAAAAAAATGAATTATTTAATTTTAATAAATCAATTATTCTAATCAATTTAAAACCGTTCTAGACAAATATAGTGAGTATAATTCAAAGATCATAATAGATATATGTCAAAATAATTATAGATGCACAGTCAAACAATTATAAATGTAAAGCCTACTCACAACTTGGTCCCAAGGGACCGAAGATACCGAACCCGGAGTGCCAAAATCCAAGGTGAGGAGGATTGAAGTAAAATGGAACGAATGAGCGTAGGGTTTAGATTTGGGTAGCGACAAGGTGGAGCTGCGATAGTTTGGGTTATTGGGTTATTGACAGTAACGGTTCCATTAGCAACCAAGGTTCACTCGAACGGCGACCGGTGACGGAACAGCCCTCTATTCACAGCGGCTCCTCTCGCACATTCTGTTTCTCTCTCTTCGAGCTCTCTCTTCTGTCTCAACAATGGCGACGCGACTTGGCATGGCGGCGGTTGAAGCTCAGCAGCAACGGAAGCAAGACGCGGCGGCTGTCCTTCCTCGTCCCCTCTCTCGGACGCATCTCTCGGTTCTGGCCTCTGATGGCGACGCAACGGCAACGAGCTGAACGCGGCAGGCGGCGGCGCGACGGGTCACGAATGGTGAGCTCCAGGCCGGCGGTGACGAGGCGTGGCTCTCTCTCTCCTCGCATGGTAGCTCGGCGTGGACAGCTCCCTCCTCCCTCCTTCCTCCTCCCTTCTCTTCTCGCGACCTCCCCTCTTCTCTCTTTCCCTTTTCTTTCTTTTTCTGTTGAATCTGGGTGTGTGTTGTGAGAAAGAGGGTATGAGGTGAGTGAAGGTGTGTGCGGCAGTGAGAGGTAAGTGAGTGTGGGGCTAGGGTTAGAGAAGGAAAAAAATATACTTAGGAGTGGGTCCCACGTCTTATCTATTTTTTTTTTCTGGTTATTACATATCTACTAGAATATCTAGATCTCTGCATGCTTGGTTCAGATGCACTCCTAACTCGACTCCTTAAGGCTGAGGTACCCTTCGAGGCAGCTTCAGAATGGTTAACCCCACTCGATTGTGTTTGTGGGCGATTTTGATGACCTGATATGCCCCATAGCTTGATCCTCCAGAAAAAACTCCTTGTATCCTTTTCTTTTTACCCATTTCTTTGTTCACTCTCCTTTCCTCCAATCCAGCTTCAATACCATAAGCAGCATTCACAATTTCTGAATAGGTCATGCTCCCAACCATGGGTGAAAGAGCAGTGAAGTAAAGATTTGCTAGTCCTCGAACAAATCTCTTGACCCTCATGATATCCGGAGTCACTAAGTGCTCAGCATATCTAGAAAGCTCAGTGAAACGATTCTCATATTGCATCACAGACATACTAGGAGTTTGCCTCAACTTCTCAAAATCAGTGGCATTTTTCTCCTTTATACTAGTAGGAAGGAATCTTTTCAAAAAGATCTCAACAAACTCATCCCACAAAAGAGGTGGCATTCGACGTGCCCTTCTACTTTTAAGAAGTGTTTCATACCAATGATAAGCATGTCCTGTTAAATTGTATGTAGCTAGATCCATCACTGTGTTATCTGGACATCTGAGGGCTCGAAAAGCTTTGTTCAAGCTGTTAATGAAGAACTGAGGATCGTCTTCCAGAAGATTTCCAGAGAAAGTAGACGGATTTAGCTTAAGGAAAGATTGGAGAGTGACAGCTCGTTCCCCAAGGGGTTGTTGGTTTTCTTGATGAAGGACATTTGGCCCCGCAGAAAGTGGGGTTCTAACTTCTCTTCGATCAGTCAAGGACTCCACAAGATTATTAACGGTTTGATGAAGTCCTCGTGTCTCAGCAACAATATTCATTGGTTCTTCTGTGATAGTCGCACCTCTATCTTGCCTTATTGGTCTTCTACGACCAGCACCCCATTGACTGAGTGGGGGAGAAGGTGCTCTATTAGCTTCAACATTAGGAGCATTACGTGCTCCTGTCCGTGGAGTAGAATTACGACGTTTAGGTGGCATCTTCCACCTAAGAATGAATGATTATATTAAATTAAGATAGGTTCAAACATAGAAAACAATGAAAACACACTTCAAAGACTTTATTATTATTATTCCTATAAATCTTTAGTAATATCACAACTTGTGAAAATAGGCCGACTTTCATTTACGCAATCATAAACTTATTATAGTACAATTGCTCCATATTATACAGAAAAATTTGAGCTCTGATATTAAATATCATTGCCGATGAGATTTTGCAACTTTATTCCTACGATCAAGTGGGTTTATACTAAAATTGTTACATAATCATTTAACTAAACATAATTTTCTTTTTCTGAATTGTTATTTATGCGATTAGTTTAGAAAGCAATTATTAATTTGTTATTAACAATGAATATTTTGTAACGATAGTTTAATAGTAGAATTTGATTGAAATTTGCTGGTATGGCGTAGGAACTTGATTGCAAATATATTTAAGCTGAGAAAGTAATTGTTAAGTTAAAATAAGAAGCTTTAAAACAAATTATGTATTGTTGTACAAGTGTGATTGGTGATTTGGTGTGACCTTTTTGTGGCTTTGGTGCTTAGTGTTTAAGCTTAAGCTTAATCTAGGAGGAATCCAGAGGCTGAGAGAGAAAAGAGTCCTCCGTGGTTCACCAACACACTATCCAGAGGACCCCACCCACCATCTATTCATTCATAAAGAGAGAAATTAATAATTTAATAATCAATATTAACGGTGATTCCATTTCCATAATAGAGAACAGTAGAGCAGAGTGTGCTCAAATCGAAACAGGGGTGTTCAAGTGCAGTTGCATTGCTGTGGATCCATCGTATTCATGGGTAGCATCCAATTAGCTGAAGCTGAAGAACAAGACACACACACAGTCTTTGTTGCGGTGGGAAACAACATTCACAAGACCCAACAACTATTGCATTGGGCTTCGCACAATTTCCCTTCCAAATCAATTTGCCTCCTTCACGTTCACCATCCTCACCCTATCGATTCCTCCCGTCAGTTTCTCTTCACTTTTTCAATTATTTTTCTGCTTGCTAAGTTTTTCACACAAATCTGAAAAAAATTTCACGGGTTTGGGAAAATTTGACTTGAAATTTCAGTATGTGAGTTGAATTGTTGCTAAATTTGGATTCTGTATTTTGGTTGGATGATAATATGGTTTAGTAATATCACTTTTTCCCTCAAGGCCTTGTTATATGAGAAAATGAAATTGACGGTGTTGAATTGAACTATTGAGGGTGATCTGAGGACTATCTAAGTAGTAGTGGATGTTGAATTATGCTGTGTTTTGCTATATGACAAATCAGTGATTAGCGTGTCAACGATATATGCTTCTGAAAAGTTATTGGCTTTCTGCAGTTTTTCTTATTAAGGGGACTCTGGAAAATAAATTAAACTGAATGCTTCTTTAAACTCGGACTTGGATAATTAATTTCTGTCATTTTTATCAAATCAGCTTATATTCAACAATGTGAATGTGAATGTGAATGTTCATTATACTCCGAATTGTTGAACCATGGAAAGGGATTTGATGTTGCTATTGTTGATGAAGCCTCTCTGTGCTTGACTCCTGACGTCTTCCTTTTCACATGTGCAGCAGATAGAAACCCTTATAGGGATGAAACACGATCTCTTTCATTCTCGGACAATGAAAGTAAAAAAATCCATGAACTCTTGGACCAATATGTTGCCACTCTTGTCCAAACAGGGGTATTATCTTTCTTCTAAATCTTTTATTCCTATTGTTAAATTATAATTATTTACTAAGGTGTTCTATTTAATCACTCACCTAATATGTGTTATCATCCTACCCATTTCTAGAATAGCTAGGTAGGACGATAAAATAGTGACTACTTTCTCCAAAGCTTTGATTGAACTTTGAAAAGTTTAAAAATAATGGTTTCATAAGATGCCGGTCCAGTTTAGTAAATATTTATGGAAGGAAATCTATGCTTATACTATACCAAATGCCTGTAGGTAAGGGCACATAAATTGTTGATTGAGATGGACAATATTGAGAAAGGGATTATGGAAGCTATTGCTCAGCACAATATTAGATTGCTTGTAATTGGAGCTGCAGCAGACAGATATAACTTGGGGTATAAATTTCAAACCTTTGTTATTCTTTCATGTCTTCATTGCCTTCCTTTGTCCTTATCCTCTTGAAATTACTGGAAACTGTACCGTAAAATTAAGGTAAAGCTTCTTAAAAGTGAGAAATATAATCTTTCACGACGGTCTCTATCTTCATTATGCATCTTTCTTCTCCTCAACTTGCTTTTTTATAGGCTGTATTTATAGGGATATTCCATTTCAGATATGTGTAGATATTGGCAGTTTTATGACATTCTTCATCTGTTTATCTTCCCATTTTTTAGGAAGGTTGCAATTGGCTATTTATTTCTGGTTGAACAATAAAAAAAGGCCATAGTTGTCTCTTGATTCTGAATTAGGATTATGTCAACCACTGTCTTTTGTACAAATTACTGAACGTATAGTTTTTGGAATTGCAGGAAATTGGCTGAGCAAGAGTCAACAAAGATTATTCCTGTACATAAACAAGCAGTTCCATCATGTAATATTTGGTTCATTTGCAATGGCAACATCAAATGTACCAGGTACTTGTTAATTTAAGTGTGAATTGCATTTATTCCTAAAACTGTAAGTCAAGATGTAGTGTAGATGAATTGGACTGCATGCATATCTCTGTCATTTAAAGCAGTTTATGATATAGAAGGACAAGTCGTTATGAAACATTGCAGCGACAAACATGTCCTCACTTCCACTTTTGTGAAATTTGAACGATAATTAGGGTAGATAGTAAACGTACACCTGAAATAGAGACTGCCCCTCCACTGTTGGTGTGCAATTCAAATGCAGAAGCCGAACAATCACAGAAGTTTGAATATGAATCGATTCCTAATGGATTGGAACATTTAGGTATTTCTGCTGGATGTTTCTTTCCATTCTCTTTCTTTTAATTGATTTTAGAATGACAGGTGACTTTCAGCTATTATCGTTTATCAGGATTGTTATGGGTAATAACTTGTGACAGGGTTGTGCAGATTCTGATGATGTGGAAGAAATTGAAACTGTCAGTTCCCACAGTTCATTACGTTCAAAATGGTCCTCCATTAGTGTTGCTGACAGTTCAAAGTTGTCAGGATTGCTGTTTTGTGAGGTGAGAGGTGCTGGTTTTCCTTCAGCCTTAGTGCACAAGTTTCTTCAATTTTCATGCTAGATTACTTCACATTTTCTGGTATGCTACTACTCTTTTAAGGTAGGAAACCTTTTCTACATGCTTGCCTGCACATAAAATCAGTGGAAAACAGGCATTAAATTCATGATTTCTGAAATATGAATGCATGGTGTATTTGAATAATTTCAGTGTGTAATGAAAGGTTTTGGGTATTAATATGTATACAAAGATATATTCGTTTCAATTAGATGTTTGTCATTTTGTTTCTGCTTTAAATTAAGAACAATTAAGCCATGTCCAACTAGGTGGGACCGGCTATGTTTCCATTTTAACCAAGTGGTAAATTTTGAATTCTTCGTGATTTTGCAGGAGGAGGTAGATGGTGAAATTGAAGACAAAAGTGAAATAAATGGTAGACTGGAAGAGTCCACTAGAGATTCCAAAAGCATGAGGCGAAAAGAATTTGAAGAGGCTTTAAAGCAGCGGAAAGTCAAAGAAAGTTCTTTGGAGGTTGAAAGCAAATCAAATTTTGTCTTTGCTTAATATATTTCAATGTCAGATTCAAATTTCGTTTTCATATAGAAAGTTCTCTCTGATAACCATTTTCCTCCCTCATTAAAGAGGACATAATGCCTTCATCACCAGTATTCCTATCAGTCTATCACCGTTACGTTAAATAACACAACTTTGTAAAACAAAAAAGCTTCCTTATCAGATGCAAATGATCATCAATTTAGTGTGGCAGAAGCACGTGTTTTTTCATATAGAAGGTCATGCCTTCATATACATGTAGAATATACACTTATGAATTGGTGCCTTATTATGCATGAACTAGATCAATTTCATTGTCTTCTGAAACTTTGCCGCAACTTGGTTTCCAACAGGATGAAGCATTAGAAATGGAAAGCCTGTGTGCTAAGGAGAAAAACAAAAGAAGAGAAGTTGAAGAACAATTAGCTAGAGAGAAGGAAGAATTACAAAAGACAAAGAATCAGCAAGATGAAATAATGTATGAGTTGCAAACTGTCCAAGAACAAAATTCAGCACTTGAGAACCAACTTTCTGAGAGACAGGAAACAGCAAAAGAGTTGGAGGAGAAGATTTTATCAGCTGTGGACCTGTTGATAAGTTTCAAGGAAAAACGAGATAGACTGCAGATAGAGTGTGCAAATGCAGTAAGGCAAGTCCGAGTGCTGAGGGAATTTGGAAAGTCACATACTTCATTTTCTTATGCAGTAGAATTCCCTGTATTTTCTTTCATGGAGATCAATCAGGCAACTAATGATTTTGATCCATCTTGGAAGATTGGAGAAGGAAGATATGGAAGTGTTTACAAAGGAGTGCTTCGCAATATGCATGTTGCTATAAAAATGTTACCTTCTTATGGCTGTCACAGCCAATTGGAGTTTGAACGTCAGGTAATCTTATATTCTCATTGTTTGCTTGGTAGTCTGAAATTAGATTATTAGGATGCTCATTTAAGAACCCAAAGATGTCTAAGAGTCAGTATTCTTATATGCTCATTTTCACCTTCTCCAAAGAAATGTATGGTGTATTACGCCCTATTCTACACCAAATTCATTTTTGAAGCTCAGTTATGACATTTTTTGGTTCTTAGAAAAGATAAACTCAGATCTCCTGAGTGCTTTTTTCTTACTTTTTAGCTTGGTTTAAAATATATATTCTGAATTCTCTGTATTGCAGGGTTGAATTATCTTGACTGGATAAATCTGTCATATTTTGTGCTTGTATGAGGAACTCATCTGTTTTTGTTTATTCACCCTGGTTATAATTTCTATTGAATTTCTAGGTAGCAGTTTTGAGTCGGGTGAGACATCGAAACCTGTTGACACTGATTGGAACATGTGCCGAGTCTAGGTCACTTGTGTATGAATATCTAAATAATGGCAGCCTTGAAGGTCACCTTGCCCGCAAAGAGAAGTCTCCACTTCCATGGCAAATTCGAATATCCGTTGCTGCTGACATATGTTCTGCTCTAATTTTTCTTCACTCTAGCGAGCCTAGTATTATACATGGGAATTTGAAAGCTAGTAAGGTTCTCCTTGATGCTAACTTTGTTGCCAAACTTGCTGACATTGGCATTCATGGTTTAGTTGAGAAGAATGTGGATTCAGCTCACACAACAATACACAACAAACCAAATGAAAGTTTGGCATATGTTGATCCAGAGTATCTTGCCACTGGCAAATTCACTCCAGAATCGGATGTGTATTCGTTCGGAATCCTGTTGTTGCAACTTCTAACCGGAAGACCACTTTTGGGGCTAGTCAGAGATGTCAAATGTGCATTGGAAAAGGATAACCTTGAAGCAGTATTGGACTTCTCAGCTGGTGAGTGGCCACTTGATCAAACTATACATCTGGCCTATTTAGCATTGAGATGTTGTCACAAGACTTGGCTGAACCGGCCGGACCTCACATCAGATATTTGGGATGTTCTTGAACCATTCAGAACTACATGCATGAACATGCCACCATATTTGACATCCAAGAAACATCGCCGCACTCCATCCCACTTTGTATGCCCCATTGTGCAGGTGAATATAAAAAATTGGTTGAAATACATTCTTATAAAAATTTTGGCCTCTATTTAATGGAATATGCTAGATTAGCTGTTGCTTGTTTTTCATTTTGCAGGAGGTAATGGAAGATCCGTACATAGCTGCAGATGGCTTTACGTATGAAGCCGAGGCAATAAGAGAATGGTTGGATAGTGGTCACGACACTTCCCCCATGACAAACCTCAAGCTTGAGCACACAAATTTAGTGCCTAATTATGCATTACATAATGCAATTCAAGAATGGCAGCAACTACAGTGAAAATGTTCCATAATCCATAGTCAAATTACACATACATGCACATATGGGGACGAAATGGAGGGGAAGGGAAAGTTTTAATTATACCTTCCTCTTTTCTGGTTTTTTTTTTTTTTTTTTCCCTTTGTTAAATTATATTGTAATTTAACATAACCCTTCTTAATTCTTGTACACTAAACATCTAAACAAGTTTATTCTCACATTCTCTTCCTATTCCTTTCCCCAACATTTTCCTTTAATTCCATCCGTTTCATTCTCCATTTCTCCTAACAAAATTGACGTAATTAATCAAGTTGATAAGCATAGCATACATTGGCATGAGACTGTTAATGGTTGCTTTAATGGATGACAGATGTAATTCTTAGTATGGCTTGAGCTCCGTTCAATGAGAACATGTATGGAAATCAGCATTATTAAGTTAGAAATCTCTAGTCATTAGAAAAGTAATGGAATAAATGTTTGAATATGTGTATGTATAATTTTGTAGTCATCATCCAGGAAAAGGTAACGAAAATATGCTAGGGTATATTAAATATAAAATATTCTATAATAAAATATTGTTCACTGAAATTTAAGTATTTTCTTTTTGTATTAGCAAATGTGTTTCCAACAAAACATGAGGAGAACACGTAAAAGTTTATGGATTAACTAACCCCAAGACCTACTCATGCATTACCCAAAAACAGAGAGTCATTTAAAACTCATTCTATCTACCTTCTCATATCTACGTTATACTCCATGCAATATTATCATCCTCCATAGCACATAACCTCTTTCACCTCCACTTTTGTCTTCGCATTATCCTATGTTCAAGTTTCATAAGTAATTAAAACAATTTTGAACAATTATCTTATGGTGTGTGTAACTGATGCATGGATTTTGCAGTGCACTAAAATTACAATTGGGCCATATATAAACGGTGTTCTTTTGTCTATATTCATGTGACCAAGTCGGTTCCATTGACATTGTTATCATGTTATTCTATGGGAACGTAACAATATCAAAAATAAAATTAAAAATATTTTATAGAGGACGCGGATTTTTATTCATTTAATACTATTACACATTTTAAAATAACTTTTTTTAAACAAAATTTGTATTCTTAAATCTTAATAAATATTATGTTAGCAAAAGCCCACAGTAATAATATAATATTAAGATCACAACTTAAATTCATCCATTAATGTTTTAAGTCTCATTAGCACTGTAATTATATGGAGGCACGTGCGCTGTCACTTGTGGGATAAAAGTAAAGAGGTTCTGTGATTGTGAATTTGTGATGTGATGTGACCTAAGCCCAAAATCCAAACCAATAATAACTAAATTAGTAATTAAATTTTGTTTTTGTGTTTTTTTTTTTCCTTTTCTTGTTAGCAACGTTTTATAATTTTCACCCTAGTGCAACTACTGCAGGTTCTTCTCTTGTTTCTCTGAGCAGTACCATTTTCGCTGCATCCAAATCTACTCCTCAGCTGTTTTTGTTTCTTCTTCGGATAGTCACAGAAATCTTTTTGTTTTTCAACCGATCTCGTTTTGCCCGTGGTACGTACCTACTTGATCCACTATTGTGCTACTTTGCTTTCCCTAACTGGATCACAGATCATGTTCTTATAGATTTGTGTTATTATTTTCTCGATTGAAAAATACAATTAATCATCTAGTGATTGAACAGTTGAATACGAAGGATGAGTTTATTCATTAGCATTATGTCAATATATGTTGAACACCCTAACATGGATTAAAGTGCAGTTTCTACATCTACATCCATCCCTTTTGCTATTGCTGAGTTTCAATATATTTGGAGTTTCATTTATTCAATGATCAATTTTTATATGGCTTGATTTTTTGTTTCAATTACATCAACGTAGAAGTGAATAAAAGTTTCCAGGTATAGGCATGCTTTGAATATTCAATTCATTGGATCTAGAATTGCAGTTGTTTGGAAGCAATTATTAAATAACTGGACACTTGGATTACATTGTTTATTTTCGGAATTCCTTCTATAACAATTTATAAATGACGAGAATGGTATAATGCCAGTACACTTGATTCTTCTTTTTCACCATTGAAGTGTTTCACTAGCTTGTAAATAAGCTTCAGAAGATATTATAAATATGGCAAATATGTGTGCCTAATGCTTTAACATAATGAATTAAAGAGGCCTGGTTTGATAATAGCAATTTTCTGCATTTTCATGTCAACAATCTCATGTTTTGCTTCATCATATGAAAGTTGGGTGCTCCATAATCAGTTGAGCAATTTGTACCATCCTGTCTTTGGCTTTTTCCCTTTAACTATGTCCTGACAGTGTTTTTTGTTCCCTTGAAATTCAATTTTGTTGAATACTTAACTTTATTTATTCCTTTCCTCTTGCCAGTTATTTTAAATTTATGCCTATGTTTACGTGTAATTTTCCATAATCTATGCAGTAGAATCTTGTAAACCCTCTTGGTAGGCCTTTGGTGTGAATAGATGCCAGTTGCTAAACTCACGGCCTCTGGCTCTCCTGATGTCATGAAAACAGAAGACAGAAATGATTCTATAGATACCATCATCAGACAAGCAATTGGAAAGGAACCTTTCCTTTCTTTTCCTAGGGCTGGTGACAGCCCTGTACAATGGATTCAATTACTCCATGCTTTAGACCAGCAAGGTATCAGTAATAACTTTATATTATGTCATTATATTTTTTGTGGGGTTTGATTTTTGAAAGTATATTGTGAATACCAAATTGTATTCATTTGATATTTAATGGTTACTGAATGTGTTTTTCCCTTGAGAGAAAAATACAAGAGAAAAGTGAAGAGTCAATAGTTTAAAATATTTAGATCACTTTGCCTGTATGCTGGCCTATTCAAAACTAACACAATTCTTTCTAAAATGTATCCAATTTCATTTGGGCTTGGTACTGGTGTGTACTGTTCTAAACACAAGTATTCTAATACAATCTGTTATTTGTTTGACAGAACTTCCAGGGTGGCCTTTGCTTTCTCCTGTGAAAGTTCAGTTGCAGAAGTGTGACAAGTGTTCTCGAGAGTTTTGCTCTCCCATTAACCATAGAAGACATATGCGTGTACACCATCGATTGAAGAAGCTTGATAAGGTTTTCTTTATAGCTATAAATAAAAGCAATATTTATCCCATTTTTGCTCTTAGTTGATGAGTCCTTTGTGTGTTTTCATAGTTGGTTCTTTTCCATGCCCTCCTCAATTTTACCTAATGCTGCTTTCAAATTGTAGGATTCTAAGAAAAACCGAGATCTTCTAGGAGCTTATTGGGATAAGGTAATTTTTCATCTTTGTGAATTTCACTTGTATGATGAATACTAGTAGTTTTGTGTTTTTTACTAATTTTTTGTGAATGATGTAGCTCTCTATAGAAGAGGCAAAAGAAGTTGTGTCATTCAAGAATGTAATGTTGGAGGTATAACTTTCTGCTTCTTACATGACTGGTTTACTTGTACATGAAGTTATTTTAATATGGCTTACTTTTATCTCACTAGTGTATATCAAATATATATGGCTACGACTGGGAAGGGATGAAATGGATATAAGGAAATCTGAGTGACATGAGGCCTTATCCAATCACTTATTTACTCACTCACTCTAAAACAACTGCTAAATTAGGGACCATATTTAAAGGCATGACTTTTATTTATTTATTTAATTTTTTGTTTTAAAAGAAAATTGCAGTACTTTCATTGCATGAGCATACTTGCATCAATCCTCATATGCTATTATGTGTTTTATTTTGTTTGGCTGTAGTACTTTTCTATTACAGTTGCTACTATGGATTAGAAAAGTGAAAACTCATGCGCCATGTCCATTTGTTGGATGGTTATAGGTGCATTTTCGAATGTGAATATGAATGTTTGAAACTTCTTCATCAAACTTCTTTTCAGCTTCTATTGTTTTCCTCTTTCCTCCCTTTTTTCCCTAACAAATCTAAGTATATTGTTTTTTTTTCTTACTAATTGACATGATTATACTTTAGGAAGTTCCAGGGTCTTCAATTTTAAATGCTTTGGCAAGTCTTACTCAAAAACAAGGATTGTCTTCTCTTCCACAGTATTATCTTAGGGCTGGTTCTGCCCTTCTGGTATGAAACTTAATGGTCTTACTTATCAGTTATTTATTTCAAATATGTTTCTTGTTATGGTATATTGATGCTATAAATATAAATTGTTTTCAGGATATTGTCGAATCGAGGCCTTCAAGCTTTCCTATATCTTCCCAAGAGTTGTTCAGTATACTTGATGATTCCAGTGAAAAAACATTTTTGTGTGGGACAGCAGTGTCAATGCAAAGATATGTTTTTGATGGAGAGGCTGGAAAGATTGGTCTTGAACCAAAAAACATAGTTTCTTGCACTAGTTTCTTGGTAGAGCAGAAATTGGTAATTATTTTTCTAAACTCCAAAATATATTCCAGTTAATGAATTTCATGATATTCTGTATTCAAATTTCAAACAAACCAGACCTGATTCCATTTTGACAAAGCAAAAAGGTGTGAATTATCTGAATTAGTTCTCTGAGTCATAGTCGTGAATAAATAGGAATTTCCTTTTACATAGGTGAAGGCATGGCTTGCAGACAAAGAAGCTGAAGCATTGAAGTGTCAGAAGCAGCTAGTTGAGGAGGAAGAAGCTGCTCAGAAAAGGTACGTAGCTCTATAACCAGTTTGTTTTTATACTGTCGTGATTGCTCCCAATCCTTTGCGTCTTTTGATATCTGGTCTTATTGGTCATCCTGAGTGATTCTTAATGTTTGTTTTAACCTTTTAGGTTCTTAAGGAATGACCATTATTTCTAGGGTTTACGGATTTAGTTTGAGAGTAGGATTATATGATTATATGATATACTATTATTCTTCTTTTTCCTTCTTGGTTTTGTTTATCTGTTTTCAAGTTTCCTTGTTCAGTTTTGGGTGCTTGATTTTATCATCCTTATTTTCAGGGTAATCTTGATTGAATGACATTTAGAATTTAGGGAGGGGACCCCAATTGATTTTTATCATCCTTATTCTTTTAATTTGATTTCATAAAAAATTTCTAACCACTTCTGAAACTTCTGTTATGCTACTATATTAAATACGTCACATTATTTTAGTTATTTGGCTATTTTGATAAAATAATCTGTCCTTTATCTTGACTTATGCTGCAAAGCCAAAAAAGGATTAGAGTTGCAAGTGTACTCTCTTGTAAACTAGCCGTTTATGGAAAGTAGGACTCTTTATTTAACTTTTCTCCCTTTTTATAGACAAGCTGAGATTTTGGAGAGGAAACGCCAGAAAAAGCTTAGACAAAAAGAACAGAAGGGGAGGGAACTGCTCGAAGATGACATTGAAATTAAACGGAACATCAATAGCACAGGAGAGGCTGTACTATCTGCAGAAACATCTTTGGATACGTGTGTCTTTGAAGCACATAATTCTGATACATTTGCAGATCATGCTTCTTCACCACATGCATCTGCCTGTCACTTTCCTGACATTTATGAAGGTGCTGAAAGGGACTCAGGGTATGAATGTGACACTGATCAAAATATTGAGCGACAAACATCCCACAGACATAATCGTCGACGCATGATGGTTGCAAGACAGCAAGGACTGCCAAAATCACAGTGGGCTGTATCCAACTGTTTACATGCGAGCCCATATTCTCAATTATCAAAGCATGGAGTCATTCAGAGATATGGGACAAACCGGGATCAAAGAGTGACTTCTATTACTAATGGGATGAAAGTATGGAGTCGAAAGCCTAAACCGGATATTGATGGGATGGTTTCAAAAGCCAGACTGCAAAAAGAACCAGACAAGGTTAAGAATCATGAAGTATTGATAGGATCTATATCTGTAACTCTAAGCAATTGCAGCCAATCAGTGGGTAGCCTTGTGGCATCTCATGGTGATGATATTGTGGAGAATCCGACAAAGCAGTGTACTGTACAGGAGAAGCCAGTGAAACCTGATTCCTCCCAGAGTAGCAACAACCCATTAACAGTGAAGTTTTGGCGGCCAATTGACAAACATGGAACCAAAGACCCATTTCCACTTCAAAATGGTAGGGCTGGAGCTGAAGCTGATACTTATGAAAAACAGGATCAAACTTTGTCAGGTCAAAGTAGTTTAAGGGTGTATAGTATAGATCATAGTGATATTGGTTTCGGGAACAAGTTTCCCGATTTTGGTGCTAAAGCATATCCAAGAAGCCTTTTCTCCAGACATGCTGCCAAAGTCTTTCTTGCACAAAGTAATCTTTGCTACCCTACATTTTCAGAGTTCTATTCTATTGTACTGTCCCGTGTCACTAAAAATGACTTCCTTGGTCTTTAATTGTCTTTAATCTAATTGAAAACAATTCCTATGCAGGATGGAAAGAAGCTATTTCATCAAACCATGTGAAATTGGTTGTTTCGCCTGATTCTGAACCGCTTGAATGCCAAGAGGTACAAGATCGTGAACTGACAGCATCTGAATTTTCTAATGCCGATAGATATGGCACTGTTGCAAATGCAGAGAATCAATTGCATGCAACCTCCGAAGTTACTAAATCCAAAACCAAAATGAAGCCTAAAAAGGGAATCAAGATAAAGTATATTCCCAAACAAAAAGCAGCTACCTAGTAGGAACTAGGAAGGAAGTAAGAAAGAGAAGAAATTTGATTATTTAATTATACAGATACGCACAGTTTTGACTACTTGCCGATCAATTTCTTAACAGAGGTTCCAGTTTTAACAATGGTCTTCTCTAAGAAAATTGAAGATGGGTTTTTGCCAGAAAGATGTCTTCTTTATATTTTTGTTTTTCTTCAAATGATGTCATAAGGGATTGTGTAAGTTTGTTTTTTTTTTCTTGTGGCATTATTTATGAAATTTTGTGTAATAAATTTGTTTAATTGATTATAGAATTGCTATTTTTTTTTCTTAAATAAAAGGTGGTGTTTATCATTATTAACCCAGTTTTTATAATTGGGCACAATTTCTTTGTAGTCATGCTATCCCTGAGATAATGGAGAGAGCCCTAATCAGTTAAATTACGGAATATATGCAAGACTTGAATGTTTTTCTTAACAAAATTACAATAATATTATATCTTCTCTTTAATAATAATAGTTAATAGTCATAAAAACTAAAAAATGGAGCTAAACAACACAAATATATTAGACGACAAGCAAGTCCTTGGCTTATTCCTCCTTGGCTTTGTCCATAGATGATCCCAGTGTTTTCGAGTGTATCCGTAGGAATATGATCCTACTATGTTTAGCAAGCTAGCGAAAAGAAACAAAAAAAAAAAATGCTTCTTGGAACTGGGTGATTGTCCGTTTCTGGGGTGATGGTCTTAACATGAAAGTCGAAACTCGTGGCTTGGAAGCAACACAACCGTACAATTATGAAGCAACACTTGTCACCACAACTAACACAAATTAGCCACGCCATCAAACCTTGAATATATTTCATATGAACCTGCCATTTGTCCACAACTTCCGCCATCATCTACAACCTTATCTTCATTCATTCATTCATTTCCGCTTATTGCGCGTACCAATCTCAAATTCTTCTCCTTCTCGAAATGCTCCAATCCAATCAATCATCTTTCTCTAGTAGTTAACAAAAAAGACATTGAAGAAACACCAGATTGAGTTCTGAAAATGTCGGGTGGGGTCGGTCCAACGAGCGATATTAGCCTACCAAAGGAAGAAGAAGTTGTCCACAAAGAACAACAAGACCACTCGCTCAAGGACAGCAAGAATGCCTCGAAAAGCATCACCACGACGCGCAGGGTTGGATTCCTCTCTTTTCGGCAGCTAAATTGTTTGGCAGTGGGGATAGTCCTATCAGCAAGTGGCATGGTTAGCCCCGAAGACTTTGGCTTCGTTGTGTTCTCCATATTCTACATGTACTTCATCTCAAAGGTTGCTTTTCCACCTCTTCATCCATCAAAGGAAGCACAAGTTTTCAGCCCCCAAAACAAGGTCCTGAAGCTTTATGTTCTGGTTGGTGCCATCATTGGATTATATGCTCCCATAGCGTATATCTTGGAAGGTATCTTTGAGGGCGACAAGGAAGGTATCAAGGCAGCAGCACCCCATGTATTCCTGTTGGCAAGTCAAGTTTTCATGGAAGGCGTTGCATTCTCGGGGAGATTCTCAACACCAATAAGGGCATTTGTACCCGTGTTCTACAACTCAAGGAGGATCTTCAGCATTGTGGATTGGCTTAGGAGTGAGATCTACAAGATCAATGAGGAGCACAGTGGGTCTGATAGGAGGGTGTATGTTGGTAGGGCTCTTGCAGTGGCTAACATGGCCTTCTGGTGCTTCAACTTGTTTGGCTTCCTCTTGCTTGTTTATCTTCCAAGAGTTTTCAAGCTCTATTACTCTGCTCCCAAGGACAACTAATTAAGGATTCTTAGTACTAATCATGTTTTGTTCGTTAGACTATGTATGTAATTTTATTTTACTTTGATGTATAAGGTCTTGAACCATACTTTCTGTATGTTAGCATGCTTAACAAAGTATAGGTAATATACATATTATATGTACTCACTTTCTCTATGGCATGTTATGTTACTGTTATTCTTCATTAGATGTGTTCCCAATGACTTGTATAAAAGCATATGGTGGAATAAAAGCATCTTCCAAAAAGATTGAAATAGAGCAATCTAGTAACACTGTAAAATTTAGTGCCATGATTCATAAGTCATAACAACTAAAGTATAGTGAAATGTCGTATCCTATGCTTTTAATAATAAAGTAAAATATGTAGCCAATTAGAATTCAAATATGGTTCCAACTGTAAAGCCGAAGAAGCTAACTTTTCTTTATATTTTTTGTCCATGCTTTAAATTTTTGACACTTTTTCAAGCAGACTAATAAACTAACCATCAGACACTAATAAGTTATAAAAATTAGTAAATATGTGAGAAGTGTGTGAGTGTGTATTGTGTACCTAAGATTCCGGGTTGTAATCCTTATTGGTTACTAAAGAAGCCTATCTATTGTAGATATTTTGGAGGGTGAGAGTAGTAGTGAAAAGAAGTTGACACTTGGCAGCGTAGAGACCACAGAGATAGAGGCCATTATAACACATACATATACCCGTTTGGGAAAGGGAAAGGGAAAGGGAAAGTATTCATCACTCTTCTAGAAGATGTGGCCGTTCAACAGAAAAGGTCCTTCTGGATTCTCATCTTCTTCTACCGCCGAAGAGGTCACCGCAGGCATCGATGCTACTGGCCTGACTGCCATCGTCACAGGAGCCAGCAGTGGAATTGGCTCTGAGACTGCGCGTGTTCTTGCTTTGCGCGGTGCTCATGTCGTTATGGGGGTCAGAAACTTGACGGCTGCTAAACAAGTTCAACAATCAATACTCAAGGACAATCCCTCAGCCAAACTTGATGCCATGGAGTTAGATCTCAGTTCAATGGAATCTGTCAAGAAATTTGCATCACAATATAAATCCTCTGGTCGTCCTCTCAACATATTAATGTAAGAAAACAATCTTCTCTCTCTCTCTGTCTCTCCAATGAATCCAATTCATTCACTGATGATTGCTTTGTTGAAATCTTAAGAAACAATGCTGGAATTATGGCATGCCCCTTCACGCTCTCCAAAGACAACATTGAACTACAGTTTGCCACAAATCACATCGGTATGCTACTATTATACATTACTATTATTGCATTGTATTGTATTGTTTCTTCATCAGTTTCATAGATTGCTTTGATTTCAATTTTCACATGCATGCGCAGGTCATTTTCTTTTGACAAATCTTTTGTTGGATACAATGAAGAAAACATCACGCCAGAGTAAGAGAGAAGGAAGAATTGTTAATGTGTCCTCCGAGGCTCACCGTTTTACTTATTCTGAAGGAATTCGTTTTGACAAAATCAACGACGAATCAAGGTATATATCCATATTCAAATTCATACTTAGCTTGTTCGTTCTATGAGTAATTAATTTTGCTTCCTTGTATTTTATAGTTACCACAGCTGGCGTGCTTATGGGCAGTCCAAGCTAGCAAACATCTTACATGCTAATCAACTCACAACACGTCTTAAGGTTAGTTGCTTTTTTACTCTCTTATGCCATCACTCTATAATGTTAATTCTTGCTTCCTGAATCATGATTAGGAAGACGGGGCTGATATTACTGCGAATTCTCTTCATCCGGGAACCATTGCCACCAACCTTTTCCGTCATATGGGTGTGGCCAATGGTAACTACTACCACATTCTACTATTTTATGAACTCATAAAGTATGCTTTTGGTTCATTTTCCATCCAATTTTTTGGTTCATGCAGGTATAGTTAATGCAATTGGGAGACTTGTGCTTAAAAATGTCCAGCAGGTATGACACATTGAGTTACTTAGCATACAAGATAGTTGAAAGTTGAAACATTCATCATGTTGAATATGAGATTTTGCCTGCTATGTAGGGAGCAGCAACAACATGCTATGTAGCATTGCACCCACAAGTGAAGGGAGTTAGTGGCAAATACTTCTCTGATAGCAATCTGTCCAAAACAACCTCCCATGGAACTGATGCTGATTTGGCTAAGAAACTCTGGGATTTCAGTATGAATTTGATCAAGTAGATTGCCATGCTCACAAGGACATCATACCTACATCCTAAGCGAATCAAAGGCATCAATATTATGAACAAAGTTACATTGTAGTATTATACTTGTATCTGAATCGTACATTTCACAAACATGAGTTTCAAGCTTCGAACTTGATGTGCATACCAATTTAGTGCTATTTTGTTTGGACAAATTAATTTCTGTATTTCCAATGTTTGGTTGATATATTAGTTTTATTGGAGTGGCAGATCGAGTTACCCCTGCATTTCGAGATGGTCCTACTCCTGATTAGAAAATTATTTTATTATGTTAGGTATATATCTTTTTTATTAATTCACAAGATGGACTCTATGTGGATTCCACAGAAATAGTCAGTCAACGGAAAAAGAAAACAAGCTGTCCTTGACGGCTTGACATGGTGCATACGAGAAATCTATATTTTCAAGTTTGACTTCGTTTTAAGAGATATTTATCATATTAAGTTTGGCTAATTTATAGTTTTATACTTGTTCTTTAAATAATTATCCAATTGTTTTTACCAAGTTCGAATCAAAGGTATAAACTCAAATACAAAAGATGCTTATTTCTAAAACTTATTTACCATATTTATTCTTGGATTATTTTGTTCACGATGTGAATTTTTGAATAGTAATTAATAAAAAAATAATTTGTATATTTTAATAAGTGAGAAGACCATAATAAAATTTATATCTATTGTATCTTTCTAGTATGAAGTACATTGAATAATTCAAGTGATAAGAAAGGAAAAAATTCCAAGAAAGGAAAAGGAAAAAATTGTGGAGTTCGACTCTGACTCCCTATTGATATTAGATGAGTACAACGTCCCTATTGAATAAAGAAAAGAAAATAAAGGTTGGTTAGAGAAGGATAGTGGATTGATGAGAGTTGCATAGAAAATAAATTGATTTGTTATCTTGCTTTTCCAGGTTGAGATTCCTGATTCCTGAGATCGATCGAAAATGTGGCTATTCAGCAGCAAAGGGCCTTCTGGATTCTCCTCTTATTCCACCGCCGAAGAGGTCACCCAAGGCATCAACGCCTCTGGCCTCACTGCCATCGTCACAGGTACCCTCATTTCATCGAGTTAGCTTGCAAATTCCTAAATCGACTTTAATAACCTCCTTTGTGTCAGACATGCATGGTCTTGAGGTTTTATTTGCAAGCTTTTAACATGAATTTCACAAATTTGATGTGATAAGTATAGTATTCTTGGATCGTGCCATTGTTATTATATATAACAGGAGCAACTAGTGGAATTGGGGCTGAGACTACACGTGTTCTTGCTCTGCGCGGTGTCCAGGTGGTTATGGGGGTCAGAAACTTGGCTGCTGCTAAAGATGTAAAAGAATCAATTCTTAAAGAGGTTCCCTCTGCTAAAGTTGATGCCATGGAGTTGGATCTCAGTTCATTGGAGTCTGTCAAGAAATTTGCATCAGAGTTTAATTCCTCTGGTCTTCCTTTGAACATCCTCATGTAAGAAAAATGGACATCCTCTCTTCTTCGAATGTATTAGTAGTTAGTCTTCCCTCTTCAATATGTGTATGTTCTCCATTTGGTCTCTCTTATTCCTGATCATTCAAGAATACGCAGTAGTAATGTCTTCTGGATTGTTTTCCTTGTGATTTTAAGAAACAATGCAGGAATTATGGCATGCCCCTTCATGCTATCGAAGGACAACATTGAGCTGCAATTTGCCACAAATCACTTAGGTATATGAAAAAATGGAACTGCTCTGTTTTTTGTTTGAAAGCCCTAGAAAGTCTTCTGAATGAAATTCAATTGATGTCTCTGTGAGTCGGTGACATCACTTCAACCTTCCCCCAAAAATATAACTTTCGGCATGCTAATATTTTCATAAGATGAAACTAATCCATTGTTTTTTATTCCACAGGTCACTTTCTTTTAACAAATCTTTTGTTGGATACTATGAAGAAGACATCACATGAAAGTAAGAAAGAAGGGAGAATTGTTAATCTCTCCTCAGAGGCTCACCGTTTTACATATTCTGAAGGAATTTGTTTTGACAAAATTAATGACGAATCAAGGTAATATAGAACCTGAATTAAAATTATACCAAGTCATTTTTTTGAAAGAGGAATTTATTGAGAAGTATTATGCAGGAGACTTAATTTCATTGCCATATGCAATTCAGCAATAATACCTTTTTATAAAATAGTAAATTTATATAATACCAAATATTGGTGGCATAAAGATAGCAAATATAGTTTCCAATGAAGACATCATCATTGAAGTATCCACCATATATATTTTTCACTCCAATGGTGCTGAAAACAGGACCTGCTGATAGGATTTTGATGCATGTGATATGCTTGCTTCCTTGTGTATGGTGAAGACGATAGCTCACTTCAGATGTTTGTGGAATCAAACATGAGTACATGATTCCTACAGTTTGATCAACTTGATAGTTATGTTTATTTAATTGTTTCTGCCTTTTTGTGAATATAGTTACAGCAGCTGGCGTGCATATGGGCAGTCAAAGCTAGCCAACATGTTACATGCTAATGAACTCACAAGACGTCTCAAGGTGCAAACTTTTCTGTTTCTTGTACAGTGGTGTAATTTATGTTGTTTGGTGAAAACAGTTAACAAAGTCATAATAATAAGAATAACAAGAACAAGAACAATGCAACACTTTAGCTGGCTACTGTTATCTCTAGTTTCTCTCAAATATTTTTAGTGTTGAACTGGTTGAGCTTTTCACCAGTGCCTGTTCAGTTTCCATTCAGTTTACTTCTTATTACATTGATTTTGTCTGTTCACCGTAGTATTTTTCAAAAGGATCATATATAGCCTTTATTATTTTTATCACGAGCTCTGTATCTTTGTATGTACAAAAAGTTGCTTTACTTGCTTCATATATATATATATATATATATATATATATATATATATATATATATATATATGCCTCAAACTTTACCTCTTTTCTGGAGCCTATTCTTGTAACTCCTAGCAAGCACAATCACATAATCGTTTTATTTGCTTTCTTTCTCATTTTTTCTTTACTTCTCATTTTAGTACCTTTCTTTCTCTGTAATGTGACTCCAATGGTGCTATTCTTTTGCCATGTTAACTTTCTGCAATAATCTATAATATTCCTTGTTGCTTCATTGTCAGGAAGATGGAGCTAACATTACTGCAAATTCTCTTCATCCGGGAGCCATTACCACCAATCTCTTCCGCCATACGGGTGTAGTGAATGGTAACTACGGCATCACTATGCACCATTATGTAGAGGAAATCATCTTTATTTATTCTTCATTTATTTCCTTTGACTTATTTTAGGTCATTAGGCTCCAATTCTTATTCTTCACTTTAGTATCTATATCATATAGAAATTGTTTGTGTTTTCAGCCCGCAGATAATGACAGTAGCAGAGTTATTTGGGTGCATTTTTCTTTGATTTATGCAGGTCTTGTTAATGCGTTCGGAAAAATTGTGTTTAAAAATGTCCCACAGGTAAGTTAGATCAACAGACACATGAATGTAAATGTGTGGAATATCATGTTTAATATGGGATTCTTTGACCCATACTTGTTCAACTTTTTGTTACGATATGATGTAGGGAGCAGCAACAACATGCTATGTAGCATTGCACCCACAAGTGAAGGGAGTTGGTGGCAAATACTTCGCTGATAGCAATCTGTCCACACCAACCTCTCAGGGAACTGATGCTCGTTTGGCTAAGAAACTGTGGGACTTCAGCATGAATTTGATTAAGTAGATTACATGGAGATGACATACATGATACATACATTGTTAAAGTATGGGCTTAAATACTATGAAGAAAGTTACTTATAGTTTTGAATAGACTCCGACCACTACAGTTCATACCCATGAATTCCAAGCATAGAACTTAAATGTGCTTCCCATGTAATGTGCATACCAATTTGACGCTATTTGGTTTAAAGAAATGGTTGGCTTAGCTTCGTTCCTGAATAAATTTAACTTCCAAAAGATATGTTTGGTTGATATTATTTCTATTATAGTAAGATAATTACAACTGTACTTTTCGCTTTTTCATGTAAGAAATTTTTAGAAGAATATTTCAAAAGGTTGCCTTTTCAAACTTGGTTGAGAAATGTTATCTTCCAATAATTTTACACACGAAATCGTATCCTTATGTCAATCATTTACCATCAAGTGAAATGTCAATTCCATTGTAAATTTGTAATCAAATCAAATGACAGATGATGGATGAATCATTCCATTAAAGGATGTTTGTGAGTTGGAATTTTTTATGGAAAGGGAGAAAAAATAAAGGTTCTGTTCATAGGTCGTGGTCATGGTCTAAATAAACATTCATTAAGATATTCAAAAAGCCCAACTAGCCTACACTGATCGTGCCAAATGACCACATGGGTCAAACTGTCCGAGCTGTTCGGGACACGCGAGTCTCACAAACTATACTTGACCTGACTTGCATATCAAGTAAGACCTTGTCAAACTATTACTTTAGATGTTCATTCTCGACTTGTCCATTACTACAAGGTGGGATAACTTTCTAAATACTAAAGAAGAAACTACTTACTAGAAGAAACTACTTACTATTACAAGTTGAGAAATTTAGAAGTGTTCCTACTATAAATATCCTTCAATTCTAAATCACTTAAACTTACCTAAAACTCTTGCTAACTTAAATATAGGTCCATTTCAATTTGGTTTCAAGTATTCACTCGAAACAGGTTTGTTGCGTAAAATTTTGAATTTCACACTACAAATCCTTCTTTTCCCTTCCCACGAAAATCCCAAGTCTCAAACATTTCCTAAATGTGAAAATTACTCATAAGTATGAAATTACTAGTCGAATGCAATCACCCCAACCTCAGGAAATGTAACATGTAATATAGTAAGTATTGTATAACTAATAGATTCTGACCGAAGCCAATCAAGTTTGAAGAACAGTTGTATATTTATCGAAAACACAAATCCACTTAATATCATATATTGTAATCTAGTTAACAGAAACTAATGTGTAATTTATGTAACAAGACACATGTCTAGAAACAACCAGGTAAGCAAGGTGAGAGAGGTGTCTTTGAGTTGGAATGTATACAGTTTCGAGTGCAACACCCCACCCATAAACACATACTAAGATTTCAATTTCTGTGAGTAATAATTTATACAACAGATCCAGATGACAATTGAGGCTGCAATAAAACATGTGCTCAGTGCTTTACAAATCCTTGACTTTCTCTTCTTCAATTAAATGCATAATCACAATACACTTTCCCATCATCTGTACAACAAAAAATAGTCTACAAGTTAAGTTTTGTATCAATTCAACCTTTCTTTTTCTTTTTCTTGGATGTTCCAAAAGATACATTTGTCATTGCATGAACGCTGTCATTTCTAGTGTCTAAGTGCAGAAGAGAAATCCAAGCTCCTGGCTGCTCAAGCTTGATGCTGCATCTCATGTTATACAAAAAACTACAAGTTCCTCTCGGCCAATAAATCGAGCACTTTGGTAAGTTGATATTGAGAAATCAGATGTCAGAAGTTTTCATGCTGTTACTGTGTTTGGCAATGCATATCTGAGGGTTGAATTCCAGAAACCTGAGCCTGAAGCCATGCAAAATGAACTTTTGTGCCCCAATTTTCAGTCTACTCCCAAGTCCAATTTTATTTACAAAAATTCTCTTGTGCTTTTGGCTTCTTATTTGTACACCAAAAGTATTCTTAGAAATTTCATGCACTGCTTGGTTAAGTGGGTCGACGAGGACAATTCCTGATATTACAAACCATTTCCTCGGCTCAGCAAAGTGGAGTTGGGATTTAGATCAAGGGATGGGTTAATCTTCACGTGGTCCCGCAGCAGCTGCCGGCCAACACGATCCGCCAAGACTGATTGAAAATCATATGGCTCAGGATGAGATGGCCTTGTGAACTGCTTACCCAGAATATCATTTTCACTGGGAACTAGTTCTGAGGTAATGTGAGACCCCATTTGCATTCCACGAAAAATGTCAACATTTGAGTCATTATGTGCAGAGCCACTGATGTAGACACCATTTGGGGACTTGGGCATGCTTACAAGACCCTCTTGAAAGTAAACTGACTGTTTTAATTGGTTGCTGAATGGAATGGCACCGTTGCCGCCTGTGAGAGGCGTCGATGCACCAGAAGCAGTCCGTGGACTAGATATTGGAGAAGGTGACATTCTTCCATTCATGTGCTGTGGTGATCTTGACCTCAAAAGTGGACTTCCAATGGGAGAGACAGGGCAAGATATATTTCTTGGAATATGGATGTCACTGAATATCAATGAAATGGTGTAAATGTTAGCACTCTTGTATGTGTGTGTGTGTGTGTGTGTGAGAGAGAGAGAGAAAGAGAGAGAGAGAGAGAGAGACCTCGCATGAGGATTAGTTTTCAAGGCCCTAGAAGAATGGACAGCAAGTCTATCTGAATCCAAGATAGAAAGATTCCTTCCTTGTCCAATACCCTGAAATTTTTTGTCAAGTATGCATGAAAACAATACGATATTGCAGGAGAAAGAGAGACCACAAGAAATAAAAATAAAATAAATAACAGAACGAAAAATTGAAAAGTGAAAAAGAAAGCCCCTTTTCATGCAGAAAAAAGGTTTCTAAGATCTTCCACACACATCACATAACATCCATATGAAGAGAAATGGATCCATATGATATGACATATTTTCATCAAGTAGCAGATGGCCTACTACCTTCTACTATCATGCCATAAAACTCAATACAAAAGCATGATATAACATGGAGTTTTAAATGTTATCTGTTGAAAATAGCTTATGTACCAGAGTTTTTGTTCCCTGTGTAATTGCAGGATGAGGGTCTGATGCTTCAGGACCCAGAATAGGTCTTTCCAAAGGTGCAGCACACTTCACAAAAGCATGCTCCAACAATTCACTGGCTGAAGGTCGATCATGTGGATCACGTTGTAGACATCTCCTTACAAAATCTTTTCCTTCATTTGAGAGGTGATCTGGGATTTTTGGGAGTTCCTTGCTATTACCTATCTTGAACATGGCAGCAACCTGAGATGGTAACATGCAAATACATCAGGCCATGAGGGATATAATTCTTCAGGATGTCATGTTTGTAATGTCAGAATATCATCATCAGAATAATAGTACTAACCCCTTCGTATTGACTCCAAGGGGGCTTGGTTGTAGCCATTTCCAAAACCGTGCATCCAAGACTCCATATATCCACAGCAAGGTTGCATCCACTAGTGTTCTTTATAACCTGAATATGCAGACAACAAACACACCAAGTCAAAACCAAGTTGCAAGTGTAATTTTTTCATTAAAAAAAAAAAAAAAAAAAAAAAAAAAGACACCAAAGATATAAAAATATTAACCTCAGGAGCCATCCAATAAGGGCTTCCCTTGATTGACAATGGACATGATTGCCCTTTTATCTGCAGATACCGTGAGGAATGAGTTGAGAAAAGAGAACATTTTATGCAACTGTTAGATTAAATCAAATTATAAAGAATCAGAAAATCAATAAACCAGTTGCAATCTCAAGTGGAAGCTATAAGAAAACAAACATTTACCAATTCACAACAGCCAGAAGCACCCAATGTCTCCACTGGTGTTGTTAGGTAAGTTCATATTTGACATTTAAAGTTGGAATTTCACATGTTAAACAGATAGTAGGCAGGTTAATTGAATGTCCTTTGAATTTTGAGATATGGAATGTTGTCCATATGCTAAATAATACAATTACCATCATAGTAGGGTACCAGTAACAAGAGGAGAAACAGGAGAGGATCTCTCTTCAAGTTCCATCTTGATTCTTGTTTGTTCAGCCTGCTATTTTTAACGTTGGATTTATATTCCAACTCCAGTATTTGAATTCTTAATAGTTTTACTTTTACAAACTTAGAAATAAAAATAAAATCAGTTTTACATCTTCTTCAACATTGTTTTTTTCTATGCTATCTTTTTCAACATTTTAACTTTTACTGTTGTTCAACAAAGAAGTCAGAATCTTTGGTATTATATCAGGATGTATGTCGACTTTTTGTATGAAAACATTACTGGCAAAAGATAAAGGAAAAGTGCCACTAGACGGAGGACACAAAATGAGCAAAAATAAGGAACATGAGAAACACAAGAAACAGCAAGCATGACCATCCACTCAGCAAACTGGAAATATCAATCCTCAAGTTAGTTAATTAGTGGTTTTTTTTAAACCTTAATTCCTAGTTTAACTAAGCATTATATATATAATGGATAGCGGAAGGTTATTATCATTATTCTTACATGTTTTGCCATGCCAAAATCTGCCAACTTGACCCGGCCGTTTGGATCTACAAGTATATTTGCACCCTTGATGTCCCTTTACAAGTAAACAATATTTCAGAAACATGCTACTAACAAACTATCCATTATATGTCGGAGCACCGATGTTCATACTTTAGAAATCAAGAATAGCTAACATAGTTCACCTGTGGACAGTATTCTTAGCATGCAGATAAGCAAGCCCTGACAAAATTTGTTGAGTATAATTACGAATAGCTAGTTCACCAAACTGTCCATATTCTTGAAGAAGTTTATATATGGAGCCTCCGGATACATACTCCAGGTATATGTAAAGCTTGTCATCTACCTGTTCAAGGGATGATTCAGCAACTCCCATAAGTAAAATAAAAATAAATAAATAAATAAACTACAAATTTCTTTTTTCTCATTAAGTAAGGTTGGCTACATGGATCGAGTGATGACATTGCATCCTATCATATAACCACAACAACAAACATTTCAGAGAAATTTCATGTAACTAGAGAATAGTGCACACAATAGAAATGGATAATAGGTAATACATCCCAAAAACAAATCATCACGATCACAGGCATGGAATTTGTAAACAGAAATGAAGGAGATCTTACCGTTTCAGAACCATAGTACTGCACAATATTTGGATGCCGAAGCCGACTTAATAAAGAAATTTCCTGCCAGAAATCTGGTTGTTAGATTTTTAAAGCTATTTCAAATTCAACTCGGAACTAGAAACTATAATGTCCCATGTGATGAAAACGCATTACTTATCCTAATAAAATTTTACTATATTTAAAGAGGGATATTTTACCTGCATTAATTGTTTAGCGCTCTCTAAAGACTTGGCATCATCTGAAAACAGGGTAACCTCCTTCATTGCACACATTTCACCACTATCACTGAAAGAAACAAATTAAACCAAGCAAATTCATATTAAAGCATGTAGAAATATTTTACTAAAAATCATAAAGAAATTAAGTGTTTTTTGTCTGAATTACATACTTATTGAAGCCGACGTAGACATGTCCAAATGTGCCTCTGCCAATCAGCTTTCCTTTTTTCCAACGTGAGCCAGGGCTCACTGGATTTTCCGCTCTAGCTGGACTTCTTGGCATGGATGGAGAAGTTGCTGCAGAATTGGAATGAGAGAAAGGCGAGGAATTGGTAATTGTCAAAGGAGGAAGTGGCAAACGATGACTCTGTTGTTTTCCATCATCAGCCCAGCTTGTCTGTGATTCAGTGGGTGTTCCCCCAGCTCTAGGATGAATAGGTGTGACGGCTCCACTCTGAATTCTAGAGCTAGGACCAGGACTAGTCATTCTGGGACTAGGAACTGGAGAATACTCAGGGCTACCCCTGCTTGGTTGCCAAAATAACTGTCCTGACATGTCCCCACCCATTGAATTGTGCCCAGAATTGTGACCGGAACCTGGACTAGAGCAGTGGCCAGAACCGGCTAAATTGAACTCAGGGTATGGCTTTCCAGCCGAGAAGGCAGAGTTCAACACCTGATCTGTGCCAAACGCTCTCAATGGGCTTCTCGATGGGCTTGACAAGGAACTGTCTGGAGCACTATAGAAGGCACCATGAGGGGGAACTTGCAGATTCGGAACATGGTTCCTTAAAGGCCTCTGTTTTGGTGAAGTAGAAGACATATGATTACTTAGAATGTTCACTGGTTTTTTGGCTTCTCTTGAATTTAGTTGGGAGACAACAGATGGTTGATCCTTGAGCATCATGCTTCAGAAACGTAGCAAGATATGAGTGAATTAAACAAAAAAGATTTCACCTATTAAAGGCAATCACAGACAACCTAAGTATGCACATGATGTTATATATATGCAATATGGCAGCATAATACAGCATGAGAAGTCTACCTGGAAGGACTCTCGGCAGCAGTTCTAGTCCCAGTATCGGTGTCAGTTGCCAAAGGACTTCGGTTGCGTGACTCTGTTTGGTCATCACTATCAGCAGAACCATCACTGGAGATTGAAGCAACCATATCTCCATCCAAATCTGAAGGATTTGTCCTTCCTCGCATACATGCAGGTCTTGGAAGTGGAAGGAATGATGGCTTGGAGCTCTTTTCCAGTCTTGATTTTGATGATATGCTAATTTCAGAATCTACTCGGCCTATACTTGAAGGGTGAAGACCAGGAAGTGGTAATGGCTGAGCATGAGGCCTTTCAGCGAAACTTTGACATCTTGCCACTTTGGAAGGCGAAGGAGATCTTGATTCAGCTGGAGAACGATCCCCCATCTCTGAAATTGTGTCATTGCAGCGTCTACCAGGACCTCCAGATCTACTGCCTAATCTACCTTCAGATGGTGTTTTAAATTTCCGATGCAGTGTGCCAATAAAACTTTCCTTACTTGCTTTCTTCTTGGTTTCTTTTGAATTTGAGAACGGATTTGCCCACCGTATAGGCATATTTGTTATGTTGAGATGTCAAGCAAGTTTCTCAAAAGGATCCCAAAAATAATAGTTCAAAAAAATCTATCATGTCACATCAGTGACCATAGTTCTAAATATCATGATCCAGCCATAAGCCTTAACACAAACAGAGTGCTGACAAGTTCCGAAAGCAGTAACTTTAGGGCGAGAGACAGAAATTAGTTATTGGAAATTATTGCATTAAACCTGCAGCATAGGAAAACAAGTAGTTTTAATCAGTGGAAAAAAATAAAGATGCACATGGCCATATATATTGCAGAAAGTAGCAGCACTAGAAGGAACTAACTATTCATTTATTCTTAACACAACTAGTAATGCACATTAGTCCACCAATCTGACATGCCATCAGAAACACCATATACCTGTTCAGACATGACAACGATCAACTAAGCACTCTAAACTTAAAACTCCATGTTATCAGTCACAACTCAGTGCTCATAGACACGTGTTCAAATCTATTTAATTCTGTAATTCATAGGATGAGCCTTAAACATCAACCTCTAAACTTTCTACTCTATAAATTAAAGCAACAACACGACGATGATATACATGATCTCAGGACATGTCTGATGTGTTGATTACAAAATTCCCCGAACCATAAAAGATTCTCAAATGTCCTTATTTGCATACCTAATGCAAAAGCAAATAGCTTAACTCCTTTGTTCAATTTTATTTTCTTTTTCTTACGGGAAAAAAGGGATGAAACTAAAAGGAATTATTTACCACCAAAATTTGTACCCAGATCGTCAAAACAACAGGAACCTAGCTCTCAATCAAATAATTCTGCTTATTTTGGTCACTTTTTGGGATGGTTAAGTGTTCCAATAACCAGATTCCCACGTATCCATAAAAAATTATCGGGATAAAAATTGAAACTTTCAAATTGACTCCCTCTAGCTCCACCAAAATTTCTCAGAACCCCAAGTTTAGCAACTACCCCATTGTCAAGAGAAACGGACCTGAAAACACAGATCCACTCAAACATGATTGAGCAAAGTAAGCAGGGTAAATAAACTAACTTGGTTGATCACTCACTGAATTTAGACAAAAGGGTAACACCAAATGCTTAAAAGAAGAAAACTTACTTCAGTTAAACAAGTCCAGGAATCTGAACTGAAGCCCCCCACAGTGAATATTCAGCTCAAATCTGAGTGAGAAAATTTCCTGAACCGTTCAGAGCACAGCGAGAACAAGAAAAAGACCCAGAAAACCCCAAAATGCAAGGAATGGAGAATGATCTTGTAGTGATTTGTTGTGAAAAATTCGGAATTTAGAGTCAGTGAAAGAGATCGCGTAGAGAAGGAGAGAGAACGATAAAAGAGATAGATAGAGAGAGAAAGTGATGAAGGGGTCTCCTCTGTCTCAATGAGTGTTGATTCTTTCTTAAAATAATATAATATTATTGTAATAATTTAGATTATTAAATGATAAATATTACTAGTAGTAATTACAAGTTACCTACGTTGAAAGTTGTAAGCATTCCAAATTATTGCAAGACAAATATAGTACTGGACTATTTTGTTTTATTATGTTTAATATATATATAAAAGCATATCTGGCCCAAGAAAAACAGAAAGCTTCATTCTTGTACAGAAAAAATAATTGATTGCGGTGGCTTTGATTTTTTATTTTAGCGGAATCAAATTGTTTAATTTAGTCTTTGCAAGGAAAGTAAAGTAATGTATTGTTGCACTACACATTTCCATGAATTGGCATGGATTGGGATTTGATTCCTTCAAAGCTCAATTCAAGGGCATCGACGTAAATATGTGATGGTGGCTATAGTTGCCATGGTTGTCATAATGCTTTATCATTTGAGTTGCTATCAAGTATCAACATATATAAAATTAAAAAGTTTTGGCCTAAAAAGAAATGCGAGAGAGATTCTTTTTAGAACATTAGTGACTAGATGTATAATTAATTATGAAAATTCAAGTGCACTCAAATTTACATAAAATTAATAGTTGAGAGACGTTAAATAATTTGATTGATTTGACTAAATTTTTATTTAATAGCTCTCAAATATCAACTTCACGTAAAATTGACTGTACTTAAGATTTCACCGTAACTAATACATGGATTATTTGGTATCTTCACACAGTTGCATACTTAATACTATTTTTTCTTAAACAAAGAGTAAACCACAAAATATATATACATATACTCCTCACATGATTTTTTTATTGTATTTTATATGAATTTATAAATACATATATAATTTAATTTATTTTCAGTATATATATATACTGATGACTAATTTTAGTGATTAATTTTAGTGTATACGTAACATAATTGTTCTAAATAATATGACAATGATATGATCTGATATCTCAATAAAATTATTATTTCACCCAATTTATAATATTTATCTTTTTAATTATTTATACCGGTAGTATTAAACTTAAATTATTTATGTTAAAAAGTTATTCTTTATCGTGTTTTAATTGTATGAAGAATACAATTAAGATTTTATATTCAATTTTTAAATAGATATATAAGAATGATAAATAAATGTAACAAAAAAAATTTATTTGAATAACAAATTATGAACCAAGTGAAACAAGTAGATTTACATGATATGCTTTGGGAGTTTGGGTACATTTTTTTATTATAGTTTTCTTTTTTGCTGTGTTTCATTCTTTCTTACATCACAAAAAAGTACATATTATCATATAACTATCAACCTAATTTTTAGAACAAATTGTTAAAATAATTTTTGAAAGATCACCTATGTGTCAATTTGAGTTTTGTAAAATATAATAATAAATTAAATTAATTATTTTATTAGTTAAATAATAAAAAAACTTTTAAGTATACTAATATACTAGTATTTTGGTAATTTTTAATCGTTATCTTTTAAGGGTTTCTTTTTCCAGTACCGAAGAATGAGGAATTTATCACAAAATATGAAACATGTATAGCCCAAGAGCAGTGGCCCAAAGTTGGAGTCATTAAAAGAAAGAAAGCCATTTTGATGAAGGTTGTCCAAGCTTGAGTAATAGATTATAGACCTCATACACAACTCAAGTGGTAAATAGGGCAAATTAGTAATTTATGCAGCAAGTGTGGGAAGAAGCCAAGCCAAGCAGGGTGCAGGAGAGGTTGTACCATCCATGATCCACCTCATGCATGATTCATGAAAGACAAAATCCCTCAAATAGTCAAATCTTGACCAACCACATATCATATCAATCAACGGGTTGGAAGCCAAGCTATCACATGGAACTGATGGAAGGACTTAAAATATGCATTTACATGATACAAGTATAGTATATACATGTATAATAATATAATGTATCACATTACTGAAACGCTAACAAGTTACTAATTAACATCTTTTAATGCATGCCAATAAACACAGTTCTTGGTCATGTTAATTGGGGTTGGAAGAATAATGTTCATCATTGAGGATCTTACTGAGACAAAGGCAATGTGAGTATAATGTTTTGGAGGCTATGGTATGCTTATTTGTTGGTACCACAAACATTCAAATAAGGCTATCTTATGTTGGCAGAGGTTGAAACACAGATCATCTATGCAAACCCTGATTGCAATTTTTCTATCTTCAAAACGAGTCTTCATTACCCAAATAAAATAACATTTTATTTATTTAGTAGGAGTAAATAATCATTTGTACCCACGAAAGATATAAACGTTGACAAATGTAACCATAGAAGAAGGAAATTCACCTTGTAACTACGGAAGATGACCTCCGTGTGCCAGAAATACCCTGACCTTGGTTACGTACTTGGTCTGTTAATATCCGAACCTACGTGGCAACAAAACCACTCTATCCTCTCATTTGCTTTGTCCATCGCTCTATAGATTTTTCTTTCATTAATCAGCACATCATACTCATTTCTGAAGAATTGGTCAGCCTCCCTTACTGTCAGATTTGGTTGGACTCTTATTCTCTCTTCTACTTCATCTACAATCCATTTTCCGTTAGTTGACTTACAATGGTTTCTCTGCTGCAAGTGTGTTCATTGACAAACGTCTTGACCTGATAACTCAAGGGAAATGACCTCTTAGCACAATATATTTGCCACGGGCATTCCTCATCATAGCAAATTGCTTTGCTTCTAGTTGAGTCACATCGAGAAAAGAATATGCTCATTCCAATGTTGATGTTAAACTTTCGAACTGCCTTCCTGAAATGGCTGAGAGTTTCAAACTCCATCCCCAACTCCAACCGGACTTGGCTAACAGGAGCATCAGTATTGCTTTGAGGAAAGACTGGAGGCTGATCAGCATCTTCATCACTTGCTATGCTTCTCAATTCTTCGGATTCATAACAATGGTATCCAGCATTTTCATCTGAAAATTCTTCTGACTCAACAGGCACATAGATGGATGGAAGCTTGTCCGGATCAGGATTGGGTATGAAGAATTGTCCAGTTGGGGGAGGCATTTTTGCTGATCTTCTCTTGCTCACCTTAGGTCTTCCCTCAACCTGCTCATCTGTGTTAGTCTGATTGTTCTGAGGAGTACTGTTAGTATCAGATGGTGGGACTGGGTCTGATTCAGGGTTTGATTGTGAAAGTGGGTTTCTATACGGCTGTAGAATGTATTGGATTACTTGTTCAGCTGCTTGAGCCTCATTCTCACTAGATAATGAGACAAAAACTGCACTTGGAGATGTTGAACCAGCAGTATGTATTGGTTGCTGCTCTTGTTCAATGGAATTTTGTGAAGGATGTGATTGATTGGAAGGTGCCTCATCTGGTTGCATAGGTGTTGTGGGAGGCTGAGACATCTGTTGATACGGAAATAAAAGATAAATAAGAAAATAAGGATTCAAACTGAATAAAAAGATACATTGAAATTAAAATAGGATTCTACGACTACAATAGCTAAGGAAGTATTTATAACCTCTTATTAGGTTAAAACAAAGAAAACCCTAAAGCCCATAAACATAAGGCCCAATCTAATAATTAAATAAACAAAATCAAAATACATTAAATAAAATATTCTAAAAATGTAAACTAAAATATCTTCTAAATAACTCTTGAACTCTTCATATCACGAACATTTGAAGTACGTATCATTCTCCTCCTCTTCAAAAAAGATTCGTCTTCGAATCTTGTAGGTGAAAAAAAAATAATATATGAAAAGGACAATAATTATAAGGAAGATAATTTTTTTTTTCTTTTTTTTTTGTTTTTTTTTTTTCACTTTATTCTTCTTCTTCTTTTTTTTTTTTTAAATAATGAAACGCAAACGAAAACAAGAACACAAGAACAAAATGAAAGACGCGGCAAACACTTGACTCTTTTTTTTATGATAAAAGAAGAACAAATATAGATTAATAAGAATTAATCTAATACCTGAGCTCTGATACCAAATGATACGGAAATAAAAGATAAATAAGAAAATAAGGATTCAAACTGAATAAAAAGATACATTGAAATTAAAATAAGAACAAAAAAGATAAGTTGAAATTGAGTACAAAGAGAATCACTCTACTTTCTACCCAATTTCTTCACGCAACAAGAAAGGGACTCCTCAACCTAACTTGTCAACGCCATGATTTGGAAATTGATTCGAAGGGACTCCTCAACCTTCTAACCAATTCCCCGATGCAACAAGAGAGGGACTCCTCAACCTCAATTGTCCACACCATGGTTTCATCACGAAACCAAAAAAAGGGTTTTCAAACCTCTAAAAATTCTATTCTACGACTACAATAGCTAAGGAGGTATTTATAACCTCTTATTAGGTTAAAACAAAGAAAATCCTAAAGCTCATAAACATAAGGCCCAATCTAGTAATTAAATAAACAAAATCAAAATACATTAAATAAAATATTCTAAAAATGTAAACTAAAATATCTTCTAAATAACTCTTGAACTCTTTATATCACGAACATTTGAAGCACGTATCATTCTCTTCCTCTTCAAAAAAGATTCGTCCTCGAATCTTGTAGGTGAAAAAAAAAATATGAAAAGGACAATAATTATAAGGAAGATAATTTCTTTTTTTTTTGTTTTTTTTCTTCTTTATGCTTCTTCTTTTTTTTTTTTTACAATAATGAAAGGCAAACGAAAACAAGAACACAAGAACAAAAAGAAAGACGCAACATACACTGGACTCTTTTTTTTATGATAACAGAAGAACAAATATAGATTAATAAGAATTAATCTAATATCTGAGCTCTGATACCAAATGATACGGAAATTAAAGGATAAATAAGACAAAAATTGAAATTGAATAAAAAAAGATACATTGAAATTGAAATAGAAACAAAAATAATAGATTGAAATTGAATACAAAGAGAATCACTCTACTTTCTACCCAATTTTTCGATCGACGCAACAAGAAAGGGACTCATCAACCTAACTTGTCAACGCCATAGTTTGGAAATTGAATCGAAGGGACTCCTCAACCTTCTACTCAATTCCCCGATGTAACAAGAGAGGGACTCCTCAACCTCAATTGTCCACACCATGGCTTCATCACGAAACCAAAAGGGGTTTTCAAACCTCTAAATAATTCTATGCTACGATTACAATAGCTAAGGAGGTATTTATAACCTCTTATTAGGTTAAAACAAAGAAAACCCTAAAGCCCATAAACATAAGGCCTAATCTAATAATTAAATAAACAAAATCAAAATACATCAAATTGAATTAAAACATTCTAAAAATGTAAACTAATAAAATCTTCTAAATAACACTCGAACTCTTCATATCACGAACATTTGAAGCACGTATCATCTGTTTTGCTGAAGATATTTGTTGGGCCACATTAACAACATCCTCCTTTTGGGACTCAACCTCAATCTGGCTGCTTGCTTTATGGACCTCTTTCCTATTCTGGACCTCACCATCCATAAGTCTTCTTCTTGGAGTCTTCTTTGGAGTTGGATTTCTCTTAGCACAAGTCTTCAATCTCACCTTTGATGGAGTAATATTCTCTTCAACAATAACAGGATCATTTATAGGGTGCTCTGTGTATAAGTAAATTCTGTTACCATTCTTCACAGCAGTCTCATACAACTTAACTATGTCCATATCAACCCTTAACAATTTCAACCCATTATCAAGCTCCTTACTAGGTTCTAGCCAATAAAAATCAGTAATGGATGTATATCCAATGTCCCTTAGCAAATCATTTATGAAAAATTCATTGAGAATATCCACATTAACCCTCTCAATCTCTGTTACTTCTCCACCAACATACCCAAGCTTCCCACATGGACCTCGCTCAAATCTCCCCCTATGATTAATACACAGAGTAATATGCACATTGGCCATCCCTACAACCAATACAGTATAGATGTAAGGTACCATCTCATGTAATTATAGACAACAACATAGCAATTGAAAATCTAACACTAACCCAAAAATTCTGAAAACATTCTAAGATGGAAAAACTGGTAATGAAATACCTCTGTTCTCTGTGGAGTAACGATGGTAAAATTATGGATAGTGGACAACGAGATGCATACAACAATGGTGGGCTACGGGTAGTGTGGACGGCGAGATGCAGACAATGGTGGTCTGCGGGTAGTGAAACAACGACTTGATTAAACTAGAGAAATGTCTCTGTTGCGGAATGGAAGTGCTCTAGTCTTCTTCTTCGATTTGGAATGGCAATGGTGACAACAATGGAGCTCTGCTAGGGCACAGAGAGGGTGTAAGGGTTTTTTTTCTATTTCTTAATAAAAAATGGGTTACACGTAGATAGATTTGGAGTGGTTTTGTTGCCACGTAGGTTTGGATATTAACGGACCAAGTGCGTAACCAAGGTCAGGGTATTTCTGGCACACGGAAGTCATCTTCCGTGGTTACAAGGTGAGTTTTCTTCTTCTATTGTTACATTTGTCAGTGTTTGTATCTTTCGTAGGTACAAATGGTCATTTACTCTATTTAATAGAGTCCTAAAAGGGAACACTATTCATGTCATGATCAAAGGGAATTCAATGCATCTAGAATAATAATTAAATTGCTTTATAACTATTTTTTATTGAAGTAATTCCTAATTTTTAAGAACATTACACAAATTTGTTAGTGTTGAGTTTAAAAAATTAAACTATGATTAAAATGATGGCTAAAAATTATTGAGTTATTTGTTTGTATGATTTTATTGTGTTTGTGTGTAAAAAATTAATTAATTTCCATTGGCTCAAGAAACATAAAAAATAAGCCCACACTAATACTCCAAATCTTGATCCAAAATGAAAAACGGCTGAACCAAGAAAAAGAAAACAAGCCACATGTTATGAGTAGAAAAGTAAATTAATTATAGCCTAATTAAATAAGCCCATCTTAATCAATAAACAAATTTAGCCTTGTACCAAAATTGACTGAAAACAAGTGGCTGTAGAAAGAAAAACAAAAAGGGCAAAATAAAAGAAACCAAGCCCAAGCGGAAAAGTAGGTTATGAAGAAAGCTTCTCTCTTGCTTTGGTCACGTCACTTCATCTTCCAAGAAAGAAAGAAAATGGAATGCACAGAGAGTAGGTTATGAAGAAAGGCAAAAGGATTTTTGCCAAAATAACTCCCATTCGATCATAGCACGTCAAAAGGAGATTTTTCCATTTATACTTCACCAAGGATTATTGAAGAAATCAACTAGGTCACAAGCACCATTCTGGATAATATGAAGAAGGTGAAGTCAATGTGCTCTGCTTGAAATCTACGATCAAGAAATAAACTTGGAGCCAAAACAAGAATGCACGGCTCAGATTTAAGATTCTTGAAGAAAAAGGTTGAAAGAGAAGATTGAAGGTATGGTTGCATGTCACTGCTTCTACTCTCTCTTTCCTCTATGAACGCTGCTGCTACATCTGTGTATTAGGAGAAGAGAATCAATATGTGCTGTAGAAGGTTTCAAACCCTGGAAGCTTCACTCCTCTATAATAGGGGTGAATAGCCAAGGATTGAGCAATGAGTGAGAGAATACGTTTGGGTTTCCATAGCTCTTGGAGCTGTTTATTCTTCTCTTTCATGGCTATCATTGAATATTTATTTTTCTCAGTCTAGTTTGTCTGTGTTTCATTAGTAAAAGACAAAAATGTGAGGTTTTGTAAGAAAAAGCCATTGAGTGAAAAAAGGCAGAAAGTTAAAACTTGGAGAAAAAATCATAGTTATCTCATAAATTATTTGTATGTATTTCTGTTTTGTTGTTATGATCCTGAGATGATTTCTTTACAAGTTGGGTTAGCACTTTACTGTTGAAAGTTAGGGTGAGTCCTAGTCAAGTTCAGGTTGGGATAGAATCTGGACTTGTTTTCTTGCAAATTGAGTTAGTATTTTGCGGTTAAAAGCTATGTTTGAGTACTAGTCAAATTCAGATTGGGTTTAGAATCTGGATTTGTCCCAAATAGGATTGGATAGATCTTAAGAAAGGAATTGGTGTTTGTAATCTGTTAAAAATATTGAAATTCCGTCACTGTTGTGATGGAGACTGGATGTAAGTTACATTGCACCTTATAGCTGAACCAGGATACATCTGATGTTCTACCTTCTTCCCTTCTATTTCTGTTACTCAGGAGACAAAAATAAAAATGTCTCTCAGTTGTTCACGAGACAAAAGTAAAAATATCTCCTAAGTACATTCGAGAAAGAAAAAGTAATACTCAGTAGAAAAAAGAAGCTAAGATTCAACCCCCCTTTTCTTAGCCATTGATAACCATCAATTGGTATCAGAGCTTGGTCTTAAAGAGATATTGAAATTCCGTCACTGTTGTGATGGAGACTGGATGTAGATTACATTGCACCTTGTAACTGAACCAGGATACATCTGAATGTTCTATCTTCTTCCCTTCTACTTTTCTGTTTCTGTTACTTAGGAGACAAAAATAATAATGTCTCTCAGTTGTTCACGAGACAAAAATAAAAATATCTCCTAAGTACGTTCGAGAAAGAAACAGTAATGCTCACCAGAAAAAGAAACCAAGATTTAACCCCCTTTATCTTAGCTACTGATAACTATTAGTTAGTGTACATGAAATATCTCAAGTGGCATGGGGTTTGTTAGTGCTTGTTGCTTGAGTACTATTATAAAAGGCTTTTGTCAGGCACTGAAGATGAGATCACCATAAAAGTTTAATCACTTTCGGTGGTAAGTGGTAACTGAATGAAAGGGGAACCCATCAACCCAACCTCTCATTAAAGGGAAACATTTTATGAAGTAGGGGAACCTTTTTGGGGGGACTTGAGAGACAAGACAAGAAGAAACACCCCCACCATAGTGCATGGCAATAGCAAACTACAAGGGTCCCTCTCTCCTGTCATCTGATCAAAATCTCCTTTTTTTTTTCTTTTTTAATTCAGTTTCCTTCTATGGATTGAAAAGAGATTTTGAATTGAAGCAACAAGCAGACGATGAGGCAGAACACCTTTGCAGCCTCTCAGTTTCAGCAGCATATTCCTAAAGAGGCAGAGATTATGTTAGCTGAAATCTAGTCTTTCCCATTTCAAAGCAATGATAAAGGGTACAAATATTGGGTGTAATCGGAGTCTGTATGGAAGAACCACGTAAAATACCAATTATTTTTATTCATAACAACGTAAGAACCCAAAATACAGGTTTCCCAGAAACAAGTGCCAGCAAAAGAAGAAAGAAAAAAGAAAATATACAAAAAAAGAGTTTGCTCATTATTGCACATGTGATGATACAATAAATCTTTGAATCCATAATACGAATACCTGTACCTTGCTATTTCTGTATACTTGCAAAGAAAGTAAAAGGTCTATCCAAATTTAGAATCCATTCTACTGGTCCCCCTACCAACTATTCATTCTCCCCTAGTATTCTACTTTTGGTTCTAACTCCGTAGAGAAATATAATAACCATTCATTTAGCACTATTTCCTCAAATGCACGAGAACTGCTTCCAAAACAGCTTCTTCAGTTGTTTTCTGGCTGCAGCATTGGAAAGAAAGCCCAACTGTTGCTTGATCTACCTTCCTTTCCAGCAACCTTCTTGTTAGTCCACCAATCAGAGCCACTGGCAACAACATCAGTAACCCCTTTTCTGCTGTCAAAATTGAACTCTTTGGAAGAATTAGAGGAGTTATGCTTTTCACAGCGACGCTCCTCTCCTTCTCCCGGAGCATTGACTGTCTGATCATCTGAAGGTTTCCCTGAACATAAAGCACAAGTATTGGAGTCTATTTGCATCCTTTCTTTGTCAACAGGGTGCTCACCCACTATACCTTGCGAAGACTGTGATGTGTTTCGCAGCAATGATCCTGCTTTATTTGCAAGACAACGTGCAACATCTTCCCCAGTAAATTCAAATGAAACTCTATGATCAACAATTGCTGGATTAGTTTGGCACCCATTCCCTGAGTTAGCAAGGGATGATGCCTCAGAAATCTGCTGTGAAGCTAGCTGAACAGGTGTCAGAGAGCCAGAACTCAACCTTGAATTTGAACCCGTCCCATCAGGTGTCAAACACCCAGAGCCAAGCTGTGAATCTAGTCTTGAACCATGTCCTGTAACATTTGGTGTCAAAGATCCCGAACCTAGTCTTGAACCATGCCCTGCAACATCTGGTGTCGCGGATCCTGAACCTAGTCTTGAACTCTGCCCGGCACCATCTGGTGTCAAGGATCCAGATCCAAGTCTCGAACTCCATTTACGACCTGTGAAGTGTTCAGAACTCAAGAACTTTGATGATTCCTCTTTATGGAACTCGAGAATTGGGTGTCTATCAGGGAAAGGGGTAGAGCTGCCAGAAGTTGAAATCACTGATCCAGGTGAGATGAGTTGGCCACCTGGGCTTCCAGGATATTGCTGATAAGAATGATAATCATAGTTGAACAATGCAAACTTGTGATTTCTACCACTGTTTTTATGAGCCAGGTCTAGAGAAGATGCCACCAATTGAGCAAATGGAACCTCAGGGGATGATGGTGTTGTCTGATGCACAGATTCAGGAGGCGGAGTAAAAGAAGCAGTAGATGGTTCAGTTGTGAAGTTAGAAAACACAGGTGGTGAGACTAACTGGGTCTCATAGGCATAAGGACCAATGGTAAAGATAGATGCAGGTCCACCAGAAGAAAATGCATTTGCAGATAGAGAGGAGAGTGAGAGCGGCCCAGCTGGTGACTGAATAGCAGATGAAGGATTGGATTGGAAAACAGATGCAGGAGAAGAGGGAGGCACAGCAAATGGCATTACTACGGCAGTTGAAGAATTTGGTGCAGTAGGAGCAGCTTGTCCTGATGGTGCAACAGGTTCAGGAACATTGACAGCATGGCCAATTCTCTTGCTGGTTTTATGAGATCCAAAACACCAATATGAGCTCCAACAGCTTCCCCAGTGTTTTTTCTGCAGTCAATAAAGAAACAGACCTAAGTAGGAAGTTGGAATCATAACATCATCTGTACACACTACTTATAATCTGCTATTTTTAAACAATGCAAATTTTACTGCTTTAGTCTCTGTTGATTTTTGTCCCCAAATTTTAGTTTTTTTTTTTTTCTAATTTATTTTCATTCCATGTTAAATGATCCAGACAATAAATACCTTTTATTTAATAGATAGTCTTAAGCAAAATTCTTCCAATCAATTGAAAGCATGAAGCTGAGATTGAAGAAAATGGATACTTCCAACACAATTAAAACTAGTGAAAATTTTGGACAAGAGTATTTCAGCAGAAATGAAGAGACATTGCTTAAGATAAGCAACATAAATAGGAACACTAAACAGAGAAGAACCACTGTCGACAGGGATTCAGCTTTCAGGGGGGGAGAAGTTTTGGAGCTAGGACACAGAGAAGGAAAGTAGTCACCACAGATAAGAGGCCAGGTTATTCAAATTTGGTAAAGCATCCCATAAAACTAAAGTCTTTATTTTGTAAAAGGGGATCAGATTACTTTGTTTCATAATTCATGAAATTGGTTTGGATTGATCAGATTGGCACCTCTTAGAACTGTTATTATGCTTATGCCTAATTAACAGAGTTATGAGCATCAAGTACGTACACTTCAGGAATCTATAACTTGTTGCCTTCAACAATTTACTACTGTAACTACATGGTGCCTCTTGTTCAGGCTTATGTTATCACCATACCCGTTGTAGGGGAAGCAGCAGAATGATTCCCATTTACAACATCAAAGGTACTGAATAGTATATTGTAGCACTTTGAATCAGTAACCAAGGATCAATAAGCATCCCAAACAGCCAAACCCACATCTGTATACTGACTTTTTGACAGCATATGGGAGGAACAAACGTCAGCAATCATCAGTAAAAGGTAATGATTGACGCCTTCAATACAAAGTGCATCCGCTGTATCAGACAATTACATTAATTACAAAATCTAAATTAAAATCCATCCTGATCTGCAACGCTGAACATTGCAAACTAAATTTTAAACCCAGTATGATCAGCACTAGGATGTCCTTGGCTCCAAATTGCAAACATTAAACCAAATCAGCTATCTACCCCTACAACTACAACGTGGTATGCTTTTCTAAGCTAAGAGTCAGCGACCTACCAAGAAAGTGTAGCCATAAGCTTAACTACATTTACTCGATGTGTATAAAAAGGTCTTAAGCATGGATTAAAAACATGCAGTGTGTTTGATCGGAAGCAGAGAACACTGAGTGAGTCAGATCCAGGGACCACACTACACCGTGGTATTCAAATCTGCCTAAGAACTATAGACACAGAACCCTGAATCAAATTCAAAAATATTACGGGAGGCAAGGGCAAGAGAGTTTGCAGAAGCACCGAAACAAGTTGCAATGTCAAGTTTTGTTCTCCGCGGATATATATACATTTATCCTTCCCTTAATATATCTACTACTCAAAGAAAAGCATGGCTTGAATAACAGCAGTTCAGCAAACCCAGTAGGCTAACACAGAATATCAAGCAGGCTTACAAGTATGCAATATTCATCAATGGAATCGAATCTCCAATACAGAGGTAAATCAATCACAATGCACAGGGGTTAGGGGAAAAACTGTTCACGAAAATTAAGCTCGTATGGTCAATCTAAGAACATGATCATTCCATCACTTGCAAATTAGGAAAACCAGAATTCAATTGAAAAAAAAAAAAAAAGATCTGCTTTCAAAACCAGCAAGATCCAAACACCAAGTCCCTGACTTTTCCAACTTTTTAAGATATACATGACAAGGAACAGTGTGAAATGGAATTAACTAAAGAGAGAAAATAGAAAAAGTGAGCTAGAAAAAAGTGATTAAAAAGATTTCAGCGGCGTAAGACCATAAGGTCAATAAAGAGTAGAGCTCCTAAAAAGAAAGAAAAAGCATGCATGTATACAGATTACAGAGAGTGAGAAATGGACCGGAAGAGAGGGAGGTTGTGGTCTGGATTCGGCGGAGAAGATGACGGAAGCGGCGGCAATGACGGTGTCCCGGGTGGTATTGGTGACGTCAGCCATGAGGATTACGCGATGAGCGGATGGATGCAGAATTTCCGGCGTGATGGCATCGAATTGAATTGAATGCTTCGTGTGTTGTGTTTGGGGCTTATTTACTTATTGCATCACTATTCACTTTCACCAACACCATTCATGGTAAAATTTTGAGTGCCACTCTTCTTTACTTATAATTATTGTATTTTCCCATTTTGGTACATTAATATTCAATGAGTAACTACTAACTAGTAGTAAAGTAAAGTGGTTATTATTACTTATATTAGAATTAGAATGAGATTCTCGTGAAGTGGGTGCACGTGTGGTGCGGAGATCCAATTGGAATGGGGTATCGTGCTTAACTAACCCTCGTGTGCCTGTGACCTGTGAGATTGTGACACACACACCTCAACGCAACTCTATCTTATTTTAAACTTGCACGGGTGCCACACTCTCACTTTTTACTCATTCATTCTCCGTCTCTTTAATTCATACCTTTTTCCCCTCACTCATAATATTCATCTTTTCCTTTTCCCTTCACATTTACCAACACAAACTTTCACTAACATTAACCTAAAGTTCATTGGATTGTTAGATTTTGCAATATAATACTCTAGTAGCCAAACTAACACCGAACAAAGGTATCAACTATATATTGAAGATTTTATTCACTAAAATATTCATGTAATTATATATCACAATTCACAAGAAAAGAGGCATTCACACACTTGAAATCAAAAATTGAGACCCCTCATAATTCATAATATATAGAGTGTGCTCTAATAAGTACTTAATGGGATTTTTTCACTTTATAGTAGCTAGTTAAAGGAAGTAACACCCTAATAAAAAATAATTGACTTTGACGGACTGAAAAAAAATCATTATTGATTGGCGGGTCCATTACCATTAGGTGGAGGAAAACTAAATCAAACAATTGACAAGATGGCGTGATAGCCCTCAGCATATGGTCCTACAAGTCAAAAGCCAAGGAAGCAAAGCACATGCCCCAATTTAACAAGTAGGTGGTGTGGTTCATTTACACAATTTTAAATAGTACCAAATAAAATCGTTTGTTTTTAGGATCAAGATTCTTCTTTATCTTCCCTCTCTTCCATGTCCTCTAGAGGTAAACAAAATGTACTACTCATACTTGTTTAGTTGTTTATATCTATAATTATTGTCCCTATCGATAAACAAAATTAATTTACAGTGAAAATTATTTCTCCTAGATACTTTTCTATATTGATGTATCTTTTTCCTATTACCTATATCTTTTTTCGCATGTCTCTTTATTAACAACATTATCTAGGACCTTTATTGAATTCGAGCACTCTGGCCCATGGCCCTAATTAAAATATCTTTAAATAAATCTATATGAATATGAAGAAGTCGTAGTCCTACAAAAAGAAAAATAAACTATATGAAGATGTTCTCGTTGTCTATTTTTTAAGATCATGTGGTGCCATTAGATCTATGATGGTTGAATTCACACAAAACGCGTACACACTCATAAAATATATACATTTAATAAAATGACAGTAACACTTAACATATATTATTAAATCATATAGTTAATACTATTGAATAACTGTTACCAGTTCATTATTTATGTCTATTCAAAATAAGTTCAATCCACCTAAGTGGCAGCATTCATGATCTTAGGCACGATAATGAATTAATGATACACGTTAATTAGAAGCGAAACCTGAACAAAGACCTGACCAGGATCCATCGAAAATGCAATAGAAGACGTTTCTAAATAAAGGCATTATCATCACCATACTTCATTTCTTTATCAAACATAAACCGTTTGTATTTTGCATAAGAAACTCTCCAATTTTCCCCCACGTATAGAGTAATATCTAAATTCGTCTATAAAAAATTATTTAGTTGAATAATACTTTAATATTTAATAAATTTTAATTACTCTATTAACAAATCACATCTCACATCATATTTTGATTATTTTCCACCAATAAAAATTTCCTACAGAAAGCGGTAGTTTTTTTTTTTTGGATTTGTTCTGAGCCTTTTTTGTTGGGAGGCTTTTCCCTTTGCCAACAAAAAAAAAAGAATTCCCAACAAAAAAAAAAGAAAATAAATGAAAGGTAAAGCCCATAGCTTTACAAAGTAGTGCTTCGTGATGGGCTTTTTTAAGTGTAACATGTTGGGGGCTGAAGGATACTGTAGAGTGTAGACAAAAAAGAAAGAAAGTAAAGTAATATTTATGATAAGCACCTGGCAATTAAGAAGGCTAATTGGGTAATAAGAACATAGGGAAGACAGTTAATTTGAGTTTGAGCAGTGGATTGGAGATAGGATTGTGGTAAAGAAAGACATCGTTGGTTGTTGGGGCAGATGGCAATGGCTTCTCCACTTTCCACTTCAAGCGTGTTGTGCTGGAAATTGAAGGGCACAGGTAGTGGCGCAGTCGCAGTGTGTGCGAAGTCGAATTTGGTGGATTTGTCACGATGGTGTGGTTTGAAGCATGTGGGCATGTCAGCTACGGCGAAGCCCCTTGTTATGAGAGGTGAATAGAAGAATAGAATAGGGTCCTTCCTTTGCTTTTGAGAGAGAGCGTGATGTTGGTTGATTTGATTTTCAGGTAAAAAAGGCAAGGTGGTGTACGCGTCTCTGTTTGGAGTTGGAGCTCCTGAAGCGCTGGTTATTGGGGTGGTTGCTCTATTGGTTTTCGGTCCAAAAGGTCTTGCGGAGGTTGCTCGAAATCTGGGCAAAACGCTTCGTGCATTCCAACCCACAATTAGAGAACTTCAGGATGTTTCCAGGGAGTTTAAGACCACACTGGAACGGGAGATCGGTCTTGACGACATTTCAACTCCACCAAAACAGACCACCTACAATTCTACTCTTGACCCTAGTTAGTCTTTCTTTTCTTTTCTTTTCTTTTTCATTCTATTCAATTCACTTGCAAATGATGCGATTCTGATAATGCAGATGGCACAAGAGATCCAAGCAAAGCCTACAGCTCTGAGGAGTCTAAAGAAGCCATCCTGCCTCCTCCTGGTTAGTCCTTTTTGCTCACTTTTTCATCCTTTATAATCGCCAGCTGCCTCCTTTACCATCATTCTTTATCAAACAGCAACTGCTACGGAGCCACAGTCTCAGAAGCCAGAAACTGACAACTCGCCTCTCGATTCTTCAAGTCAATAGTCATGGGAACAAATGTCAAGGTCGAGCAATTTTGTTACCTCGTTAGAATTGTGTAAAACCATGTTCTCTTGTTTTATCGGAATCTGTTCTAGTTAATGACTTTACTTGCCAATGTATTCTTACGCCATACAAGCAAAACACAACGCTGGTGTTTAAAATGAATTTAAATTATAAATCCTTTGGGGTTTGAACTGAGAAGTTCATCGGTCATGCTGTTGATCTACCTTTGCTATAGGAGGCACATGAATTCAAATTACAATTCTCTTAAATGATACAAAAAATGTTACTACTTCTACAGTAATCCAACTTGACTTTTCCTTTTTAACATCGCAATAGAAAAAAGCTAACCAAAAGAATTAAACGACAATAAATGCGAAAAATTTTCCCATTAAATTGGCGGGGACAAAAAAATTTGCAGGAGACATCAACATGCAACTTATGGTATGCTACAACATATTCATTTGTCTGTATGGTTCAAAATCTAGATAGCCTGCTGTTGCTGGTGCGTGAAACCCATACATGATATCACATGCTTTATCATCTGGAGGCATTACAGAGCCTTCGCGCCCCTTAAAGCCCTCCAGAGGTGAACCCCAAGGGGCTGGAGTAGAAGGGTTGGAGCTGGACGCATCTTGGCTTGTGCCCAGCACGGTCGGATTCTGCGGGGAATTGCCAGCAGCCCTTCTGTTTGACACACTTGGGGTCGTCAATGAAATTGGTCCAGATTGCTGCTGCATTTGTTGCTGATTCTTCATTGGTGACTTGGGCCTAAGAGCCTCTATATCAGGAGTAGTCACCACCAAATGAGGTGCCTCCGGAGGTGGATTTCTTCCTCCACCCCCCAGCCAAACTTTTCCATCTTTGTCGGCAAAGTTCTTGACATATGCCTGAATAATCCGAATTCAATTAGTGGGGTTTAACCAGTCAACCAGAAAATCAGCATCAAATAATGAAGACAATGAACATAATTAGAGTGCGTACCAAAAAAAAAACGGAGACACAGGAGAAAATTAAGAAAATAAGTCCTATTGTGATTTGAACAAAAGAATAAGGTCAACGGGCTTCAGAAACTCCTCACTGAAAGAAACTCGAGTTTCTTTCATTGGAAAAGCGGCAAGAATGATGTCAAACATAAAACCAAACCTATAAATTAGCATCTAATAAACAATTAACTCAGTCGGATGGCAGCCAAACTCTGGTTAATTTAATTTAAGATACCCTTGCTTGTATGTCATAATTGCGGAGCTCTACTTATGCTAGTGAAATAATGAGGAAATGAAAGAAAATTTTCCAGCTTATTGATTTAACTAGAAATCTCAGGTCCCTAAAAGCCAGTATCTCACATCAAATTCCCTCAGCCTCTCTTCACTTGGTGCACCAACAAACTTATTCCCATAAATTCTATACAACTTTCAAGTATCATATAGAAAATACGGCTGCTATAGGGATGAGCTATTTGATATTAGCCTCTTGTAACAGGACTATTACACATATATTGATCCACCCACTGAACAACAATTCATGTGGTTTAGAGCCTCAACCCAAAATAACTCGAATATAAATAGAGGATTAATGGCAAACATTTATTTCCAGAATTCAGCCTATAACAATTAAAGAGATGGCTCTTATCAGAAGAAAAAGTCAATATTCTCCAACAACAAATTGATGGTACAAAATTGTCTAAACCTCTACACAAAGGAATAATGCAATACTCTGAAAAGGGAGATAGGAAGAATCAACTTAAATGTCATGAAAGTAAAGTAGCTTCTTATATTACCTCTTTATTGAAATTTGAAGAAGAAAGTTCTTTACCAACAGTCAGCCAACCAGATCGGATATTATGGTCTTCACCAAATAGTTCTAGCCTCCTCCTTCCAAGGGCAAAGTGTTCAATAATCCTATACATATCTTCAGGCTTTTGTGTAGATCCTACAAATATATCAGCAAGTATTTAAAGAGAATACCATCTTAATAAACCACACAAAAACACAAGAACAATTAAGGCAGATATAAGGAATCATGGATGTCATGGTGAAACTGTTTTCATACTTCAGTTTTCCAGATAAAGTATGCAATTTTTTAGTTGAAGAGCTACATTTCAAAGTACAGGCAAGTTGCTTGACTCCATATCAAGACAACATGGATCCACCAGTCTGTTTGAAGCATCAAGCAATTAAAAAAAAAAGAGTGGGGGGAAGGGGGCGAAACAAACAACCTAAAGATCTCGTCCACTTAATATAACCTCACATCCTATGAGTATAATACAGGGCTACAATTCTCATAAGACAGGTTTTCTCAGCGTAATAGACTGCAAACTGAAGAAATAATTCATTAAATAAAGGCAGTAGGATCAAAATATCCTCATTTGAATTCCCACGCTCATATATTAGGGATCCTATTCGATATGTGAAATGGTAAGTCAGTTACATCTTGTTTCAATTCTTGCTGTTATTGCAGCTTATGCCTATTTCATCTTTGGATCAAATGTTTACTAAAACAAAGTGAGATAAAGATAACATGGTAAAGTATATTCAAGGATAAGACAACTAAGAATTTTATTAGTGCAACTGAAAATACCAACCATAGGGAGGTTCTTCAGCAATAATTACATCCGTGTCAATGTTAGCATGAATTATATGCCCATCCGTACTTCGGCGAACAGTTCCTTTTATGCCCATCAAGCAATGTTCCTTCACCATAACAAAGTAATAAAGGTTTAAGAAATACCATTGTATTTACTTAGTATTAGTACTAATGTAGCTCAGAAGTGAAGCTAATGAGACAAATTTCAATTGACCTTTGAATGCTGAAATAAAGTATGTGAATCATGTCGCAGTCCTGGGGTTGCATTGTTTTTATTTGTCTTTACCCAACATATATCTTCACACCTACGAAATCCCCACTGTTGAAACCCAGCCCAAACCCCATAAAGAAACAGTTAAAGAGAAATACTAGTCATAAATAGGACATGATAAGAAAACAAAATCTTGTAGGCCATTCCAACTTCCAGATTCTTTACCTTCTTGAGACATTGACGGCCTTGTTCAAGGCCTACACCGTCGCCCACCCAAAGGAAGATGAAAGAAGGTGTATCTGCTATGGCCTTAAGAAAGGAGAAAACAAATGAGATGTCAAATTCAAAAGATAACAGCACTATGCATTTATAAAATGATAGTAGCATTATATACTAATAACAACATAATTATTTTCTTTTCTGAAAAAAAGGGTAAAAAGTTCATGAAAAAAACTAACTTCTAAAGCAACTTTGATAAATCACAAGTATGATCAAAACCACTTTTTTTTTAATTATTTTTTTAAACAAATAAAAAAAAAGAAGAAAAAAATAGTAGTAAAGGTTAACAAAATCTTCTCCACATGCACTCTTATCCTTCAGTTGCAGTAAAGGGTACAAAAATGATTATGTGAACCAGGTCATTCACCAAGTTATCAGCACAGAAATCCAAGCAGAATGAAAATGCTTTGAAATATTCATAAAAAAGAATATGAAGTGCAAACAGATCTTAGTTTACCTCAATCTTGAGATTCATTATTTCTTCAAATGTCCAGTATTCAGTATGGTCAGCAACACCAGGGGCACGGTGCACATACTCCTCCCATGGGGGATCTACAAGGATGACGTCGAACTTTGTTCCAAAGAAATCTGGAGACAGTTCAAAGTCCTTCAGGTCACACTTGTAATACATTGGAGCAGAGGCAGATTTTTCCACAATCTCATCCTTTTTCTGTATAAGCTCCCTAAGTTTTGGGTAGTCCTCAACGACATTTGTGAGCTCAAGCTCCCTAATAAAATTCTGTGGGCGCTTACCAGTATCAACAAAGTTTTGAGAATAGTCATTCTGCTCACCTCTGGAAGGAGCTTTACCAAGAGGCCCACTGCCTTTAGAAGGAACCCATCCCCCTGGAGTTTTATCAGGTGGTGTTCCTCTACCCATTGGTCCTGTAGGATTAAAACCAGGACTAGCAATGTTCGGTGGCATTCCCCTTCCAGTGCCCGATTGATTATAAAACATTGCAGGATTTGGTGGATTCCCCATGTTAGCAGCAGGAAATCTTGGGGCCGATGGTCCTGGGGGAACAGGAGACACTGAAGGTGGAACACCCATTATATTCATATCAACACCTCGAGCTCCAGGCCAAACAGCTGGATTAAATGGTGACATGAACGGTGAAATTGGAGGACCGGGAGCAGGTGATATACCATGGGGAAGAGGCTGCATTGGCCCAGGTGGAGGCAAGCCAAGAGGTCCATAGGGTGATCCCATCATTGGCAATGGCATTCCGACCTGCTGGTTGTCTCTCCCAGTAGGCCTAATCCTTCCTCCTCTGCCACCCCTGTTCCCTTTCATTCCTTGCGGAACAGCTCTGTTGAAGGACCCAGACTCTATGCTTCCATATGGAAGCTGAGAACCACCACTACTAGAACTTGGTCCACCACTACTGCGACCAGATACACTGCCTTTCTGACCTCTTCCTCTTCCCCCATGAGAATCATAGTCATCATCAGCATACCTCTCTTTTGGATCTTCACCAGGTAAATCACTCTTTCTACCTCTTTCTTCCTGTTGATATGCCCAGTCTTCATCATTAGCACCTGATTTGGAATTGTATGGTGGATTAGCTTCAGCTCTCCCTTTCACATGGTCAAAGGACTTGGTTTGGATCTCTATCACATCATAATTGTCATTCGAGATTCCATACTTCGATGATGTTTTGACAGCTTCCCCCCTGTTTATATCCTTTCTACCACCAGATCTGCCATGAGGCCTTTCACTGTCATGCCTGTCATAACCATGTCTAGGCAAATCCCATTCTCTGTTCTGATCGATACCACTATCATCATTTGGAGGCCTCCTCTTCCAACTTTCTTTAGAACTTTCCCTATCCTTCTTCCTATCACCCCACGAATCATCTTTTCCTTTGGATCTGTCATCCTTATAGCCATCACTTTCAAGTTCCTTTCTTTTAAAGCTACCACTTCTTTCGCAATCCATCTCTGAGTTCTCCAAATCTTGATGGCGTTTACCGCTCCTCTCAGGTGTCTTCAATCTGTTCGAGCTCCCTGTTTCTCTACTACTTTTATCCCTATCCCTAACCCTCACATTTCCATCCTCATCTGCATTTGAAGGCCTATCCCAGCTTTCCGCTGCATCATAACCAGTGGGCGATCTCTGGCGCCTAGGCTTCTCAATTCTATCCTTGTCCTCATGACAAACATCTACAGAACCCGACCTCCCTTTACTCTTACCTCTTTCAGAAGCAGCTCTTCTATCCTCTTTGCTATTAGATTTCACAACTTTCTCGCCACCAGAATCCGCTCCCCTACCTTTACTCTCTCCATGCTCATTCCTACCAGATCCACTCCTCTCCCTAGAACTCTCGCGCTTACTCTCAGAACCCTTACCACTTCTGGAATCAACTTTTTCAGAATAGCCATCCTCTGCTCTCCGACCAGGATCCACTTCATCCCATTTTCTCCTAGAACTCTTCGCCTGCTCCGAAGACCCTTGCCCCTTCTCCCTGCCACCATCACCCTTCTCTGAATACCTGTAATCCTTATCAACCTTATCATTCTCCTCGCCACCACGAGACCTATCCTCTCTACCCCTACTACTCCTGCTCAAAGAACCATCATGCTCTGAATGCTTGGAGGAAGAACCCTTCCTTCCAGCCTTACCATCCCCTCCTCCGCCGCCACCATCCAATTCTCCATCCTCATACCAGCTGCTGAGCTTCTCCAAAGTGCTCTCCTCCTGCCTCTTCTTTAACTGCTTCGAAGACCGTGCCTCCTTCCGCGTCGCCGAATCATAATCGTGATTCTCATCACTATCGGCCCTGCTGGAGCCACTGGACCTCTTCCTCGTCTCCACCCTGTCGCTGTAACTACTCCTCCTCCTGCCACTTCCGTCGGAAGCTGCCGCAGCCTCTTCAACATCGTCACCATTACCGTTTCCGTACCTCCTAGACCTACTGGACCTATGCTTTTTCCTATCGCTAATTTCCCAGTCGTCTTCTTCTCCTACCACTCTCTCGCTCTTCGCCTCGGGTGAATCCATTTACGCCCCCAAAAAACGGGGAAAGCGAAAAACTAAACCTAATCAAAACTGAAATTTTGCTCTGAAACAATTCAGATGTGAAAACCTAGCTCGCGGTGATTGCGCATCCAGAAATCAAAAAGAGAGAAACCAAGCTCGTGGTTGATTCGCCCCAAATTACTAGCCCGGTGGGTTTTGGATGTTTATGATTTTTCGGTGGAGAAGAAAAAAAAGATTTTTTTTTCCCTTTCGTTTGTGGTGGAAGGGGGGTTGGCTGAAAATTGGCGAGGGAAAAAAGAGAAAAACAAAAAAAAAGGGTTACCGTTACCGGCGAAGGGTGAAGGAAGGAAAATAGAATCAGCGAGAGTGGCACCGACTCACCGGCGCTTGTGGCAGAAAGAATAAGAGAAAGGAAGAGAGGGATTGAGGGGGGAGCTTCTCACTTCTCAGCGACGAAACGGTGTCGTCGTCGTATGGTCCCAAGTTGGCGCACCCAGCTGTGTGAAAGTGGTAAAACGCGACGAAGGTTTTGGGCTCGGGTCGGTTCGGGTTATGGAGTTATGCATGAATAAACTTGAGTTGTTTGCACCACAAGGCTTGGTTGAGTGGCAATTATGTTTGCCTTGTTAGGAGGTGCATCGGGTTCAAATTCCAGCTGAGGTTAGTTGTTGTTTAAAAACTATAGTACTCATGGTAGTGTGTGTGAGTATGTTGTGTAGGTGTGTGAAACATGAGTGTAATGCTCAGTATTAAAGCTGTCCAATCCGCTTGATAAAAAAAAAAAAAAACTTGAGTTGTTTATGTTACTGTTACCAAAATATTATCAGTAAAAGCTTCGCCAGCAACATCAATTGCTGCCGCCAGAGTATCGGACTACACCATTCTACGTCCCGCCAACCTCGACCCCAATGACCATTTGTTAGACTTTCAGGATTTCATGAAGCTTATGACCATCAACAACGATGATGATCTTTGAGATGTTCGTGTGGGAGAAGGAGAACACGAAGGCTTTATCGTCATCGTCAAGTATCACTCCAAAGGATTTGTAACGAATGCTGCAGCAGCTTGATCTTGAAAGTTCATATGATGATTGCATCACCATGATTGCTGCCTTCGAATCTTAATTAATTATTTTTTCGTCTTACATTATTATTGAATATTCAATTCACTAGATATGTAGATAGTTATTTTAATTCTTAATTGGATGGTTATTTTGTTCGATTCAATTTAAGTATATACAATTAACAAATGCTAGATAGTCATTTCACTAAGTAGTCGGATAATTATATTAATAACTACGTAGATGGTTATTCGATTACCAGTGAAGGAACTTCTAATGCCAGAGAGGTAGAATGATTGATAAGAATGGAGTAACAGTTGGGAGAGAAGAGGATATTTGAATAAATTCTATTAGTAAATTAGGGTTGGGATGATTAATTTTTTGAAATAATTACGTAATTTTTTTCATGCAATAAGTCAAATTTAAAACTCATTATATTTCTCATTGTCTCTCTAATGGAGTCCACTAACTAAACACAAGTGCCTACTAATTTTTAATGTTGTCCATAATACGGGTTGCCTCAGTTTATCTATATTCGGGATTCATGTTTTTTTTTTTTCGTAACTAAACATAACACAAAGAAAAAGGACCTAAGAGAAAGAGTATTACTCCTCTCTAATAATAATGTCTAAATTATTTGGGGGCAGCAACCACTCTAGATACACCTGCTTGTTTAAAGCAGCAGTCTTAGCCATTAAATCAGCCGCTCTGTTTGTTGTGCGCTGGATGAACACTAAAGTAGCTGTCCAATTAAGTTGGAGCATCTCTTTGATTTTGTCAAGCAGATCAGAGTCATTCCTAATCATGCTAGTTGTGTCTCGCAAAACAAGAAGAAACGCATCAAGATTATCAGTTTCACATATGACCTCTTTGCACTTGCAATCCCAATCCATAACAAGCCCTCTCCAAATAGCATGAAACTCACAACAGAGAACACTAGAAAGATGTATACTAGCAGAACAACCTTTTATCCAAATTCTCATGCTGTCTTTAATAATACACCCAAAGCCAGCTAATTGCTCATTTTCGAAAACGCTTACATCGCAGTTCACTTTACAGACATGCATTAGAGGTGGTTCCCAGTTATATTGCAAAGAGGAAGGAATAATATGTTTTTGGGTGGTAACGACATTGGAGAAATCTCGAGCAGCATGTTTAACCAAGTGAACAATTTTCTACTTATTTCATGGATCATCTTGATGGAAGATGTCATTGTTCCTATCCCTCCAAATCCACCAAAAGGCCGTTGCAAAGAGGAACTCATTTTTGTTGAGGTTAGAACGAATTCAAGATACAAAATCCAAACTAGAGTCCATAGCGGTCATTCCCAAGTTTAAGCTAATCCAAATCTGACGAGCTTTTTGGCAAGTCCTAAAGTAATGGTTAATATCCTATAGAGCAAGATAACTTCTCTGACAAAAATCAGAAGTAGTAAGACCTCTTTGAAACCAGTAACTAGCTGTGAAAATTTCTTTGTTGAGGTAAAGCCAGAGCAGACACTTTATCTTTTTCGGTATTCTCAAGCGCCAAAGCCAAAGCCAATTTTCATTATCATTCCAGCCAAATTTCTTCTTCAATAGCCATTCATACCCGCTTCTAGTCGAGTAGGTGAGAGTATCTGAGTTTGTCCAAAACCAACTTGTTTTATCTCCTACCTGTTTGATAGGATCAAAGAGCATCAAATCAAGTTTAACTTCTTCCGAAATCATTGTGCAAAGAATATCTCACCGCCAATGTTCATGGTGCCAAACATCTTCTAACTTCAAGTGAGAATCAGAAATGTGCACAAAAGGAACTGTTCCAGGGCTTACCTAAAACCGGATGATTGTGTTTGAATGAAAGGCCCAAACGTTGAAGGAGGGTGGTCTCCGAGCTGTTACTGCCTGGGAGCCACCGTTCGAGTTGTATGTTTTGAGGAATGGGGGGTGGCACCTGTAAAGACACTCCGATGCATAAGTCAGCAAGGGGTTAAGCAGGTTTAAAATGTATTGGAACTTGAATATACATGAGGGGTGTCAGTGTATTTATAGGTGAGGAGCTAATAACCACCGTTGGAGTAGTTCCACTAATAATGGTAGATAACCGTCCCCTTTTTCTAGGGGTTGTTATGATCTCTTTTCTAGAAATGGGTGAGAGATATTATGGGAAGTTATAACTCCTTCAAGAGAAGTTATTACTTTGTAGCATTATGTCCGACCTCTTAGAAGGTCAGTTACTCAGTAGCTGTCTTCTGGGCTTTCTCTGCTTTGGGTTTGATTTATATTTTGGGCCAGAGTATGAATAAAAACCGAAGGAGTTAGCGTTCCACATGATCGCCAAACATGATACCAAAATGATTGAGACATCCTGCCTGTACACCAATCCATAAGTTATATTTCTTCCACGAATTAAAAGAAAATGTCCTAATGCAGTGAACTACAACACAGTTTAAATAAACCAATTTTACATTATTAGTTTTCAGTAATATAATGGACGGAAACTAAATTTATAAAATAAATGGTATTAAATATATAAAGAATTTATTAATTGATAATTATTATGAAAGGTTACTAGTGGCAGATCAAGCAGAATGCATGATCTTTTTCAGCACAAGGTCTCTAGCTCTATTAATGGTCATGAAACATAAATACAAATGCTCCTCCAATTCATCCAATTGATCACTAAAATTACATTGGTTCTGCTTTAGCAGGCGTACCACTTCTCCATCAGCTTGAATTTTATCCTCTTTCCTCTCAAGCCAAAACTTCACTGTTGTCCTCATGTACTCCAGCTCATCATTGAGCCGAGCCACAAGCCGACCTGTGGTCTCCAAGTCCTTGTTCACAATGTAAGTTCCTTTTGCGGCTGCATCAAGTTGAGCCATGACCTTCTTCAGCTTGCTTTCTGAAGCCACTTTTACCAAGTCCATTGTTCCTATCAAACTAGGTGTAGCCACAAGCAAAACAAGTCCATGAGTAATAACAATCACCATGAATGAAGCCGTTATAGCCACCAGAAGACAAGCGGAGCCGCCTTTTAGCCTAGCCATCATTTGCAGATTGGCTCTGACTTTGTCACGGCTCGACTCAAGCCGTTTTGACAATTCGGAGCATTGGCATTGGGCCGCCCGAACCAAACACGAAGATGGGCTTGATTGGGCAAACGGGTTTAGTGAGTTGGAGAATTCGGTTAATTGAGCCATTATTAATGATAAAGTAGTTGTATTATGATCTTGATTATTTGCAACACATTGAAGAATGGTCTTAAGTGATTGATACTTAACCCGCACACGATCAATGTCTTTCAATAAATGGCTGCAAAGTAGGGAGGCGTTGGAAGTATGGGCAAAGTAGTCCGACAAAAGAGCATGGATAGTGGGCCTACTTTGGACTTTGTTTAAGGCCCATGTAACAGTGGGCTGATCAGGATCCAAGAGGTGCTCGGCAAATAGACGGTAAGAGGGGAGACGGGCCGAAGTCGAAGAGGAGTTTTGGGCTTTGGGATATGCAAGGACACGTGTCCAAAACTCTATGTATGATTCCGTACGGAATGCATTAGCATATTCCTCACGCACATCCACAGAAGCTTCATGGTTTGGAGAACTTGGCTTACACACTGCCACAATCCATTGCCACTAACATATTTAGAATTTGAATACAGAATTATTTGGGTGCTTGTTAAAGCAAAAATTCTTCAGAACAATGATGTGCTTTAAACACTTGATATAAAATAAGACCAAGGAGAATAAAATGGTATAGAAAAGGATCAGAATTCAGAAATAGTTGTGGTTCATTCCTACATGTAAATATTAGGCTAATTTTTTTAGTAATGAAAAAAAATGATGTATAACCCAGTAGCATAGTTAATTGATATGTTTTTTTTATATGAATTTTATTTTTTTTTTTAAATAAATAAATAAGATTCACAAATTTTTCAAAATTGAAGATCAAATTTTTATAGTATACAAATTAAAAGGTCCAATTTGTAATGAAATAAAATTTTGTTCGATGTAAAATAAATTGGAGGATCTGATTTACATGTTTTTAAATATTTTTAATGTTAAAGCACAAATCTAACCCTTAAATTTGTATATTTAAAAATTTTAAAATAAAAAAAAATCAAATCTAACTCTCAAATTTGTAAATTAGAAGAAAAAAAAATCAATGGTATCCATACAAAAAAAATACCAAATATCCACATTATTAAAAGATATCAGCTGCACTTCAACACATAAAAAATAAAAAGCGTAAATATTATAGTCTTTAATTTCATATGCTTTATCAATTTTTAGGTCATTATATTAAAATGGGAAGTGCTAGATAAATAATGACCATCTTGAACAATATGAACAACTACCAATCAAATAAAAATACACTATATTCTAATTTAATGCTACTAATTAAATTTAAAATTAAGTAGTCCCAAGTTAACTTGGAAGCTAGTTTGAAGAAATTCAAGTTATCAATTCATCTAGTATTTATAAAAATGACGTTCTATTAATATATACTGATGAAACAATATACAAGTCTACGAAAAAAGGAGAAACAATGAATAGCAAACTGGAATAAGGTATGGAAGCTAGGATGGGAGAACATGATGATTACCAGAACATGAAAACAATTTTTTGATCCGTCGAATCAATTTATTCTTCATTCCTTAGTTGTTGCTAAATAGGTTTTGAAACTTCGAACCCTTGGAAATGCAATTAGATTGCTATGTTAGTGAAGGAAGATTTGATACTGAATTCTTGATATATTATACATATGCAAATGAATTCAAGGAGAGATATCCTTATAAGTAAGGATAGTTGTTTTTTATGTGCTTGCAAGAAAGAACTTTTGCAATGATTTAACATCTTGTAGTGTAAGTGAAGGTGGTAGGGTGTTGATTTGGAAGGAAGTTGTAGAATTATCTTCAAACTAAAGAATAAAGTGATGTGCCTAAAATCAGAATCTAAATGGATAGGTGAAATTGATCTGACGTACAACGCATATCATCATCAATCCAATTCCCTTTGAGTTCTTCTAAGATTTCACGATTTCACAATTTTTTATGTGCTATTAGCAAGATATAATTATCTGTCAAAGCTGTTAATAATATTAGAGACAAATTAAGATAAAATAGATGTAATTGTACATTCTGAAGCACCACTAAACCTTGGATGCATGCATGCAAGGGCAGGGAACCTATTGACATTGGTCAATTCGGATAAATGTTATAAAACTTTATATTGCACTAGTTTGTCCCGCAAGTATATGCAGTTGCTGCTAGCTATTTCTCCATTACAAAAGTTAAACCCAAAACTTGATGACTTGGTTATCACCGTCCAATCTGTGAACAAGGGAGCTCCAAAGGACCCCAAATTAGCAGCCTAATACAAAAATGAAGCCTGACAACCAAGCATGAAGTAACATGTGTTGAAATTAAGATTGGTTGTCTACTTGTCTCAGTTTGGATTTAATAGGGATTTAGATATATCGTTTAAGAATAATAAGGACCTAGTTGTCCCAACAAACATTGAATCGGACAAAGGGTAATATATCACATTTTGAATGGTTCAGCAACACGTAGAATAATGTCTCGTTAATAAAACTTGATAGAAGAACATGATTCTTTGGTGGAAGTTATAATTAGATTTTTTTTTTAATTGTGAGAAACAAGTGATCCTTTCATGAAATGGACAGAAATCATAGTAGAATTTTTATTTTTATTTTTTGGACATTATATTATATAGGTATATGTTGAGTTTGGAAAATCAATAATTGATTAAAAGTGATGAAAAAAAAATTATTATCTAGTTATCAATTGTTTGTGTAATATATTTAGTTTAGTGTGTAAGAAAATAAATTAAACAACTTGGCCCAAGAAATAAATCATCAAGCCCACACTAACACAAACCTTGGTCCACTATAAGCAAACCAAATATTATGATAGGCCTCTAAACAAAATAAGAGAAAAGAAATCAAAGATGACCCAAACTCTTTCTAGCTCTATTCAGTCACAAACACCCACACTCTAAGAAACTTTAATTTCAAATTCAATTCATTTTAATCTCACTTAACTTCTATCAAAAGCCAAAACTCTCCTCTCTCTTTTCTCTCTCTTTTGGTCACGTCACTCAACGAAAAAGAAAGAAGAAAATGAAAATTGCAAAAATTAGGGCATAAAAAAAGACAAAAAAAATGTTTCTAAATCTAAGCAAAGAAGAAGGGCTACAACCAAGAAGCTACTCTCTTTTGATATGATAATGTCAAAAGGATTTTTTTTCCTTTTATGCTTCAGGAAGGTACCGTGAAGGCGTGAAGAAATCTACCAAGTCTCAAACTCAAATCAAGCTACCATGGAGACAGTGGAGTCAAACATGGTCAGAAGCTCATCAACGCTCAGAAACAAAAGTTGGGGCCAAAATCAAGATCAACGGATGAGATCAATGGAGCTTAAAAAAAAAGATGAGAGAGAAGGTAAGTTGCATGTCTCAAATTCGGACTTCTCTCTCTCTCCTCTGACTAAGCCGCTGCAAGCTCTGAAGATTGGAGAAGAAGACAGCATTGGGTTGAACTTAATTCAACCTTGGAAGCTTCACTATTCTATGATAAGGGTGAATGGCCAAGGGTTGAAGAAAAGAGAGAAAAACAGAGTACTGAGTTCAGTTTTCATAGCTACCTAAATTGTTATGAGTTCTTCTCCTTCATGGTTTACATGTTGCATTTCTTTTTCTCAGTTTAGTCTGTTTAAGTCTCATTGAAAAAGGTAAACATGGTGAGATTTGTAAGAAAAAGTCAATGAGAGCTAAAAGGCAGCGAGTTAAAACTTAGAGAAAAAGTCACAAGATGTCTCAGATGTTCTTTGTACATCTTTCTATTTTGTGTCATGATCCTGTGAGAATTTTTTTGCAAGTTGGGTTAGCACTTGGATAATGTTGAAAGCTAGGTTGAGTCCTAGTCAAATTCAGATTGAGTTAGAATTTGGATTTGTCCATATAGGATTTGGTAGATCTTAGGAAATAATTGGTGTTTGTAATCTTGTAAAAAGATAGTGAAATTTCATCATAATTGTGATGGAGACTGGATGTAGGCTACATTGAACTTAGTAGCTGAAACAGGATATATCTGGGTGTCACTCTTTTTTCTCTACTCTACTTCTGTTTTAGGAGACAAAAGTAAAAATATCTCCTAAGTTCTGTTAATAATACAAATGATATATTCAGAAGTAAAGGAGGTCAAAATTCAACTCCATCTTTTCTTAGCCACTGATAACCATCAATATATATTTGCAAAATCCATAAAAAGCACGAGATGATATTTTACCTTGTTTTTTAAGACATTATATTATTTTGTTGACTAAATTCATAGAAAGTCTGAGATATGATATCCAAATAAATTATGTAGCGGGTCAAGGAAATTACAAACTAAACTAAGTTATAATTAAGGAATTAAACCCCTTTTTAGTTGTTATATTTTTAATTTACACAGTTTGCACTTTATTAATTAAAAATTAAAATTTGACTCTTAAATTTTAGTTCTATTAAACACATCAACTCTTATGCGAAAATTTTGAAAAAGACATAATGAATTTTGCTAATATATCATGTTAGACTTTTAAATTAGACTGCACTTTGCTGAAGTGGATAGTAATGATTTGTTTGAGATAACTAAACTCCTGTCTAATAGTCAAAATCCACAGTCGAAATTGGACCTGATATTGGGAGTTTCCATAGCATAGGTTGTGGTTGTAGCCCGTCAGCAGGAATAGTTTGCGAGCCAGTTGCAGTGACAGTTGGAGTTGCTTTACTTAGTAGAGTCTAGCATTTCCATTCTTCGGCGGCTTTATTTGCGTAAATAAGGAAGGGCATATCCAAAGAAAGGGGCGCCTTTTAAGTTAAGCTAGGAAAAAAGGAAATGACAAAGGGTCTTTTTCGTCTTTATAATGTATAGAATTTAGTTAGGATTAGATTTTTTAAGCATCGAAGGCGGGACTCTTTTCCTAGATAGGGATGGTCTAATTCAAATCATGCCAAGAGAGGTTTAATCTTCTCCCGTATCTATATAACATTTGAATTTCTAACTTTACGGGAAAATGAAATGCGCAACTCAAAGGGCATTTAACCCCTCCTCCATATGTATTTTCAAAAGTCCAAAAACAACCCTCACTTCCCACACAAAATTACTAGAAATCCTAACTAGTTGGTACATTTTCCTCCAAAATGAACTAACAAAATTACGAAGTAAAGCGTTATTGGCAACATTGTAAGGGGTCAACAGAACTATACTAATGGAGGTTCAAAGACAAAAGTGAATTGGTGTGGTCCTCTTTTCTCAAACTTTATTTTTTCATTTTTAAATTCGGCATGATTCTAAATTTATCGTATTATGATAGTTTTGATTATGTAAATTAGTCTTATAATATATAATTGGTAGTAGTAAAAATTAGTTTTTTAATTTTTTCAAAATTATCCATAAATTTTGTTGTCTTTTTCTCTCTAGCACGTCATTAAGTAGTTGAAGATTGACCTATATCACTCATGATTTGCTTCTTATCTTAGGATTAACTGTTTCTATTAGGTTACGTAATGAGATCCATTCAAATGGCAACGTTGTTTTGATGATTAGGCAGAAATTTAAAATTAAGTACAGTCTAATTTAAAAAACTAATGTAATATGTCCATAAAATTTGTCAAATTTTGTCACAGACATTCACAATGGTCGATGTATATAACAGAGCTGAAGTTTTGGAAAAAATTTGTCATTTTTTAATTGAGAGTGTGTAGATTGTCTAAATTTAAAATAGATAAAAATCAAAAAAGAATTTTATGCACAATTAAATCATAGATCTTAATATTACGATTAGAAAATATAATACATTATTTAAATAAATATATCAACTGTATACTAAAATCAATTACTAATATAAAATACATATTAAAAATAAATTAAATAAAATATGTATTTGTATAAATATATTTTTTTTTGGTGACTGTATTTGTATAAATATATACAAATATAAAGTAGCTCTCTAGCTGATTTTGGTAAACAGATTATTTAAAAGAAAATCAAAGGACAATAATGTAAAAGCGCTCATGTTACCGTTGAAACTCCATTGCTTCAAAACACCGCTTTCTTAAAACCCTTCTTTCAGGTTTCACGAGTTCATCCAATCCCAACAATAACCACAGAATCGCGCAAGACAGAAAAGAAAAGACGAAATTCAAGAATCAGAGTCCTCTTTTTGACTATCAAATTTGTAAGTTTTCATCTTCTACCTACTTTTATGGCTATCTGCAAAAGGGGTTTCCTCTCAACTTAAGGGGCGTAAGCAGACGCAGAAAGCGTTTGGGATTCAAGATCTGGTGGCGCTAGGTCAAGGATTTTAGTTCTGTCTGTAGCAATAATGATAAAATGAGGGATTTTCACTGTTTTATTTTAAATTGTACCATGGATAATGGATTGATACCAATGTCCAATTCTCTTGCTCTGATAGGGTTTCTCCTTTCCTGTATTCTCCTCAAGCAACTTAAGGGCACTGATTTATTTTGCATTTCCAGTTTTAATACTTAAAAAGATTTCATCTGTGGTGTCAAATGATGGTTTGGTGTAGAAATGCATTATCTAAGATGCTTAACCCCTCATCGACATATATATGCAGGAACTTTGATTGAAGATTGTTTAGAGTAACATAGATGGCAGCAAGAATTGAGCGATTGGTTCAAGACCGGAACCTCAACGGTACTGTTATTGTTCCACTGGTTTCCAGAATGTTGCATTACAATCTCTATTGGTGTTTAACGTTTGTAGGCTAATCCTTGATGGTGGCATGCAGGTGCAGGAGCAGGAGCAGTTTCCGGAAAGGCCAAGAAATTTGGGGCTGGTGGTGGAAGAAAACCACTTGGTGATCTATCCAATGCAGGAAAGCCCATTAATCAGGCTGGTGGAAAGAAAGCCCTGGATGTCTCTTTTAATCGGCATTTGAAACAGATTAATGCTTCTGAGAAATCTCTCACCGCTAGAAGGAAGGCCCTTTCTGACATTTCAAACTCAGTGGTTGAGCCGCATGTTCGGGAGATAAGGGGTAAACACAGCCTGAAGCCACTGAGAGAAGAACCTCTTGACCATAATGCCATTGCTGAAGAACGAATGTTGCACAATCATAAGGAGTGTATCAAATCCAAGTCTGGAGCAATGGATGTGCATCATTTTTTGAAGATGGTTGGACTTGAGCACGGTAATTGTTATATATGTATTCTCTTACTGTGCATTACTGGCTGTAACTTGGTTTATTTATTCTTTGATTTCATAATTTTATCAGATTCAGATGATGATTTGACAGTTTCCACTGAACTGCATAAAATGAAGGTTTGATTTTGAAGCCTCATAATTTTTTCCCCTCTACCATATCATGTTTCTCGCTAACTATATATATATATTACCACCATTGCAGTCTGAAAGCGCTCGTATAGAACTAGAGGAGGTGCCTGAGGTGTTCCCTGGGCTTGACTGTGTCTCTGCTCATCCTGGCTCTCCAGAACATTGCAATACTCCAAAATTGTCAAGTTGCAGCACAATGTGGGATGAATTTGAAGTCGATTTCAAGTTAATAGAGTCACCTAAGCTGAAGCAATAGGTGTTCCTTTTCTGAGAAGACCTTAACTTTTGTTAAAAGTCTTGTTTGTTAAGAATTTGATATGTTTTCTTTCTTTTTGTCTTGTTATTTCAATGGCACTAACTAGTGACTATTGATTTTCATTCCTGAGAGAATGATGCTGTGTATCATCCAAGTCTTATTACAAAATTCTCAAGGCAAACCAGAACTAAGTTTTTACTCCATAATGAGTCCATATGATTATATCTTTCCAGTTTTTTCTATCATTCATTATATTCGGGGTGAAAAGTGACAATTAGGTTTTTGAAGTTTTCGATTAATTATTGTGACGTGTCTATTTATGAAAGATTGTCAGATAACAATTTTTGGAATAAAACTTTACCTGTTTTGATAGGATTAGTAATAAATAGAGAGTAGTTAATAAATGTTATACAAAATGAAAACTCGAGATAATAAATGTTTGATTATCCAAAATTTCATTATTTTCGTGCTCGTGGAAGACTTAGTGAGCCAACAAAGACGACGAGAGATAGCATATAAAAATAGGGTTAAGTATGATTTTGGTCCTTAAAGTATAAGTCGAAAATTTTATTCGTCACCAACTTTTTTTTGCATATCAAAATCCTCCCTAAGGCTATGTTTGTTTGAAGAGAAAATTGAAGGAAAGAAAAGGGAGGAAAGAAAAGAAGAAGGAAAATGATTATTTTCCATTATTTGGTTGTGAAGAGAAATTGGAGAAGAAAAAAAAGGAATGAAAAAAAAATTGGTGGGTGGGGACCCACCAATTTTTTTTCTCTCCAATGTTGGAAAGAAAAGGGAGAAAAAACTTATTTTCTCTCACCACTTCCAATATTACTTTTTTGCTTTTTTCAATATATTTTATAATACAAGAGTAAAATTGTCTTTTTATAACGTTTCTTTTCTTCTTATTTCCTTTCATCCAAACACATCTCAAAAAAAATAAAAATCCACTCCATTTTTTTCTTTCCTTTCTATTTCTTTCATTTCTATTTCTTTCCTTCAAACCAAACATAGTCTAAAGTTCAACTTGATTTTAAAATCACTTTTCGAACAATTATATTCCTATGGTCTTTAAGGGTCGTTTGGTAAGTTTCAAAAGCTACTTTTTAAGTTTCAAAACTAAATTGTAGCTTTTTAAGAAGCTATTTAAGTACTTATAGAAAAGTTAAAAAAATGACTTCTTTCATAATAAAAAGTTTTTTTTGTCATATTTCTTTTTAAAATAAGTACTTTTAAAACTAAAAAAAAAAACACAAAATAACTTATTCATATAAGTTACTTTTAATATAAGTATTTATTATTTAAACTATTTTTTTAAAAGGAACTTAATTAAACTGTTTATTCAAAATTTTTTTTTTGGTGACTAACTGTTTATTCAAATTGAACCTTAATGTTTGATGTTTACTTTTTAACAAATAATAATAATAATAATAATAATAATAATAATAATAATAATAATAATAATAATAATAATAATAAATGGGCCTTGTTTGAAGAACATAACAACGTCATTTTCTTCGAATGCTCAAAGAAAAGAAGAAGAGCTAGGATTCAACAATGATGAGTCCATGCATCCCAGAGTTCAAGATCTTCACGATTTCGTTCTCATGCACATAGTAAGGAGTTGTTATACGGACATGGAGAGAGGACAGTTCTGCAAACTTCTTTAACGAAAAAAAATTCAGGCAAAAAATTTTGGGGTTGCATCTACTATGAGGTATGTTCTTGATATTATTTTGTGAATTAGTGTTTGGGAATTTGGGTCTTTCTGTTTATGGTGCTGGGCTGTCACATGTTCAGGATGGATGTGATTTTTTTCGTTGGGTCGGAGCCTGAAGGAACATAATAGGATACTGAAAATTGCAAGGACTAGGAGAAAAATTACAAGCTTAAAAGTAAGATTGAAGGATAGTGAATAAAAGCTTAAGGTTGTCGCTACTTTAGGGATGATTGGGTGGATTGATTTTATATTTTTGTTGTTGCAGAATTCACAGAAATTAAGGCAATTGACAAACTCCAATTTGACGGTTTGTTTTGCATTGAATTTAGAACATTTTGATAACCTTTTGTCACATTTAGCCTAAGAATTAGCATGGTTTTATTATCTCTTCCATAATTGTGTTTAAGTGTAAAAACATGCTTTTTAAGCCTTATTTTGGTGAATTCTAGTTTCTGTTTGATTCCATACGATGCCTTGATGTGTTTGCTAGTAACCTCAGGTTGAAATAGGCTAGGCATGGATCAAAGGAAGCAAGGAAGGAAGCATACAAGTGGAGAGAAGCATAAAAAGTCAAAGAAGCAAAGTCAGCCATGCACGCGCACGCGCACAAGGCGCTCGCGCGCACATTACAGAATCGACCAGGGACGCGCACGCGTACCATGCGCGCACGCGCCGATGCTGGCACATGACCTCATTAATGCAACACGTGCCTGGCGATTTGAGAGGGTTTCTGAACCCATTTTTGGCGCCAAATTGCTAAAGGAAAGGAATAAAAGGATGAAGGATTAAGGGGAAGGCATCATTATCACTTAGGACTTTTGATACTTTAGATGTTAGTTACCATTAGTTAAGTTGGAACTTTGTAGTTAGTTTTTAGAGAGAGAAGCTCTCTCTTCTCTCTAGGATTAGGATTAGGTTTAGGTTAATCTCTCTTCTTAGATCTAGGTTTAACTCATGCTTTGATTCACTTTTCATTTACCAATTCTTAATCTTCTCCTCTTCCTCTTTCTAGTTGTGTGCTTTAATAATTGTAATTCTTCATTTTGTTTTGGATATATTGTTGTTCCTTGGTTTTCTTTCAATAATGCAATTTGAGGTAATTCATGATAATTGTGATTTCCTTGATTGTTGTTGTTAATTCTTTACATTCAATTGTAGTTAGAATTCATTCTTGTTGTGATTGACTATACTTTTCTTTTGTTCCTTCCAAGTGTTTGATGAAATGCTTGGTTGGATTTTAGTGTAGATTTTGTTCCTCTTGGCCTAGGTAGAGTAATTAGTGACACTTGAGTTATCTAATTCCTTTGTTGATTGATAATTGGAGAGATTGCTAATTGGTTTGGAGTACACTAAGGCTAGTCTTTCCTTGGGAGTTGGCTAGGACTTGTGGCTCAAGTCAATTCATCCACTTGACTTTCCTTTCTTTAGTAAGGGTTAACTAAGTGGTAGCAATGAACAATTCTCATCACAATCGAGAAGGATAACTAGGATAGGACTTCTAGTTCTCATATCTTGCCAAGAGCTTTTATAGTAGTTAGTTTATTTCCATTGCCATTTACTTTTCATGCCTCTCATCCAAAACCCCAAAATAACTCATAACCAATAACAAGACACTTTATTGCAAGTCCTTTGAGAGACGACCCGAGGTTTAAATACTTCGGTTTATAGATTTTAGGGGTTTGTACTTGTGACAAACAAATTTTTGCATGAAAGGATTATTGTTGGTTTAGAAACTATACTTGCAACGAGAATTCATTTGTGAAATTCTAAACCGTCAAAAATCCGTTCGTCAAAATGGCGCCGTTTCCGGGGACTTGCAATGGTGTTGTGTTATTGGTTATTGTACATATGTGAATATTGTGAATAGATTTATCTTTTGTTGTTTCTTAATTTTTGTTAGTTTTATTTTGTTCTCTCATTATGAATTCTCACCACTTTGGCTTTGAGTTTGGTTCTAAGTGTGTTGTAGGAAATGTGGACTTTAATGGCAACATGTACCATGGATGGAACCAACAAAGAGGGGAAGAGCCTCAAGGAATTGATCACTCCTATTGGCAACAACCTCCGGATACTTATAGGTATAATTTCCATCCTAATGCATGCCAACTTAGCGGCTATGATGATTCTTTTTGTGACACTCAACAACCACCATCATATGCCTATGAATCTCATCCTCAACATGAACCTCAACCATTCTCACAAGCCTTTCATCACCAAGCACCACTCTATGATCCATATCCATCATATAACCAATCATCCATACCATATTTTTATGGCCATTATGAGCAAGAACCTCTAGAATCACCACAACCTTATCAAGATTACTACCATGAACCACCTCAACCCTCACCATCTCCATACCCTTACCAAGAAGAACCACCTTCCTACTATGAACCCTCTCTCCAAAATAATGAACCTTCCTATTCACCCCAAGCCCCAATAGACGATCCTCTCACTTTGTTACTCCAAGGACAAGAAGCCATGAAGCGGGATACACTTGAGTTTGTGACCAATTTGACCAAGGTGGTGCACACTTTAGCCCACCAATGCTTGAATACTCAAGGTACTTCCGTAACCACACGTGAAAAGTCAAAAGAAGAGCAAAGCATGAAGGAGAAATTGGAAAATTCGGTGGAAAAGGAGGAGTCAAATTTTGTGTTGGAACAATTGGAGGAGCCTATAATCATTGAAGAAAAGGAAGAAGTGGTTGAAGATTTAGGAGATGTTGAAAGTCCATGGGAATGTAACATCATGGAGAACTCTTCCAAGAAGTTTGATATTGATGTTGAGGAGGGTGCGCAATCTCCAAGACATATCATCGTTGGAGACTTGGAAGAGGCTTATCAAGAGATGGATTCAATCATGAATGAATTTCTCTCTACAATGGAATCCTCTCCCATTGGACATGAAGTTGAAAGTATAAAAGAGTGTGCACAACCCCCCATACCCTTGGTGAGCAATGAGAAAGAGAGCTACCAAGAGGAAAACGTTAGCATGGTGTATATCGAAATTGAAGAATATGAAGAGGTTGACCAAGAATTGGATTTATTCATTAATGAATTTCTATCCAAAATTGAACCACCTCCCATTAGGCAAGAAATCAAAGTTCTTGAAGACAACACCAAGTTATGTGATAAAAGGGGAAAGGTTGAAATCAAGGAAGCTCGCAAAGAGGTGGAAATACACAAAGAAGAGCACAAGGAAGTAGACCTTGCATTGTCTAAGTGTGGGGAAGCCCCTCTTCCCAAGTCACCATTCAATACAACATTCAAGTGGGTAAAACTCTTATCCCTTAGCTTTAATTTCTCACTTGAATATGGTTTAATTGAAAATGATGGTCAACTTAGAGCTCTTTGTGGAGTTAAAAGTATAAGAGAGTTGTGCAGTGGTTGGAAACATCATTCTAAGCTCATGATGGTTGTAAGCTCAACATTCAAGAACAATGGTTGGTGTAGAACCAAATTGCATGGGTCTAGGAAGTTGTTTGGAAGCTTCTTTGAGAATTCTACATGTCAACCACCCGGAAAGAAAATGTACGAAAATCGAATCGAAGACAGGTGTGAAGATAAGATATGGGATCCCGGTTCGCTATGTAAAGACCAACTATGGGGACTCATATCTTGGGTAGAACTTTGCCCAAGTTTGATGAATATGGTTGGAAATTCTGTCAACCAATTGAGGAGCAAAGATCCTTGGAGATTCAAGGATGAGTACAAACATAAGCCACCATGACAATAAGCATCTCAAAATGTCCAACTTAAGGACTTAAACTAAAAGTGCTAGGTGGGAGACACCCCACCATGGTAAACTCTTTCCATTCCCTTTTAAATTTGCCTAATAAGTGATTTGAGTTACCATTGTAGGTAGATGTTTCATACAAATTTGTTTGTACAATTTAATTGTTAGCTTAGTCACATGCATGTTGTGTTTAGTAGTAGATGAATAATATCAAAAATTGCATTTTTGTGAATTCGATGATGGTTGAGTGAATAAGAGTTGTGAACACTAAGGGGAGCACCCATCAAGTTAAAAAAAAAAAAAAAAAGAGGGGGCGCGCAGACGCGCACTACGTGCAGGCGCGCCGACTGTTAGATCCCGGAAGTTCGCGCGGACGCGCACCTGCTGCGTCCGCGCCGATTTGCTGCTGCAAAAGATTGGGCCAAACCCCAGAGAGTTAAGCCATTTCTGGGCTAGCTCTAGGCTCCAGGCCCAACCCCATCTGCGCGAGCGCGCGCATCGCGCCAGCGCGCCATTTCACAAATTCGTCAATGTACGCGGACGCGCACTTGCCGCGTGCGCGTCCTTGCGCGGTGCCACCAAACTAGGCCATGGACCAGAGAGTTGGGCGTGCCTCAAGCCCATTCTAAGCCTAAGGCCCAATCTCTTGTACGCGTGCGCGCATGGTACGCGCACGCGCCCCTGCCTCATATGCCACCCCACGTTTACGCGCACTGTACGCTCACGCGTAGATCTCCATTCCCCTCAATTCACGCGGACGCGTATATGCCGCGTGCGCGCAAATCTAGCGGCGCGACTCCCAGGCCATTCTCCAGAGAGTTAGGCCTGAGTTGGGCCAACTCTAAGCCCCTGGCCCAACTCCATGCACGCGTGCGCGCACGGTCCGCGCACGCGTCCTTTCCTTTTTCTGCTCATCCCCGCTTAAGCGCGTTGTACGCGCACGCGTAGGGTCCACATTCTCTCAATGGGCACGGACGCGCAAGGTGCGCGCGCGCGCTAATTCAAAAATCGGGATAACCCTAGCTCGCGAAGCACACTGCGCAGTCGCGCAACCCACCCCCCAACCTCCATCTTCTTCTCCTCGCCCCATCTGTGATCGCAGCAGCAGCACCGCCTCCGCCGCCACGCCATCTTCACCGCCGGCGACTCGCCCTCCCTCATCATCACCTTCTCTTCCCCCTCTCACCACCACCCATTCTCTCTCTCTCTCACTCCTCTCTTCCTCCTCCCGGCCGAAATCCCACCGCGCCACCGCCTCCGCCTCCGCGCCACCATCACCGCCTTCCTCTCTCTCTTTTCCCTTCTCTCTTACTCCTCTGGCCGCCTCACCTTCTCACCATCGCCGTCCCTCCGCCCTTCCGCCTCTCGAACCACCGCGCCACCGCTCACGGCGGTGCCAATCTGTCTCTGCTGCCCTATCGTCGTTTCCCCCCTTTTCCGTTTTCCGTTTTTCCCGGCTCCCAGGTTCCTGCTCCAATTCTGTTAATTCTTTTCTATTTTTTCCTTTTTATTTGTTCATTCATGTTCGTTTCTAGAATTGCATGTTAGTTAGTTAGAATTGGAATGTTGTATGTTAGGATTAGTTAGAAATACTTGCGGTTAGGTAGCTAGGACTGGATAGAGGATTCTAGGCCTGATAAGTGCTCTGTATGTGCTTACTTGCTGTTTGTCTGTTTGTATGTTGTATGCTGGTTTTGGACTGCTTTTTATGCACTTCTTGTTGCCTGAATGCTGTATCACTGCTGCTGTGCTTAATTGATGCTGCTTTCTTACTGTTTGTGCTATTCTGCTATCCGGGAACGTCCAATTTTAAGCCGGAATGCTGCCCGATTTTCAAGGAAATTAGTTTCATTTTGATTTTTATTTCAGTTTTGGGCAAATTTCCGTCCCTTTTGACTTCCCGGATTTGCACAATCATCGTGAACATGAACCGCAATTTCTCGTTCAATTGAGCCTATATATCATCATATCACTAATCCACTTTTCTAACCCACTAATTTCTTTCACCATTTTACTTACACTCACTTTTAACCCTCTTTAACAATTCTTTCATGAATATGATGATATTGGTGCCTTTTGCATATGAGGTGTTACCTTTAATGAGGATTACGGTTTTGGTTCAGTCACTTATGCTTACTTGTTCACTTTTACATATTCAGTGCAACATCATGATTGCTCTTTGATAATGGTATCCTGAACATGTCTTCTTTGTTACATGCTAAATGTTTTATATATTCTATCACATTTTTTTCAGGATGTCGGATAAAGGCAAAGCCATAGCCACCGCCTCTAAAAAGAGAAAACACTCTACCCCCTCCATTCCTTCCATCTACAAGAACTATGCTAGGAATCCATTGCAGGACGAGGATAAAGAGAATCAGCAGTTGCCTTCTACCAATCCTGGCAAATTCCCCAATCTCTACTGTGAGCTTCGGTTCTCTAGGTATCGAACCACGAAGCTAAATATTGAGAAGAAGTTGCTCCTACCTAATGATGTGAGACGGCGCATTAATGGTCGGATCCTTGAGTTGGGTATTGACTTTGTTGACCGGGATTTGGGTGACATTAATATCTCTTGGGTGAAGGAATTCTACTACAACTTCTTCTGTCCGACCTTGGATTCATTTCAGCTGAGGGGTAGAGAGATTATGCTCACCGAGGCCGCCATTGGGGAGGCATTACATTGCCGATACATTCCGCATGACCAGTGTGCCCATCATCAGGCTGAGATAGCCATCCATACCATGACTTTTGATTATGAGGCGCTTCGGCGCGTGATTGGGATACCGGAGGCTTCTTGGGTTATGGATGCGGGCAACACCAAGCCAAAGGGGATGTTATTCACTCATTTGACTCGGGAGGCCAGGACTTGGCAGATGATCTTCGCCCACTACGTCCTGCCTACCACCCACTTTTCTGAGGTCCCCATGGAGATGCTTCTGCTGATCGGGTGTGTTATGGAAGGGAAGGATGTCTCCTTCCCTAGACTTATCCGACAGTGCATGTGGCGAGCGCATATTCGTGGCCTACTTCCGTTTCCTACATTGGTCACGAGTATGGCAGCCCTGGCTGATGTCCCGTGGTCAGATGATGATGTGCGACCACCACCAGCTGACGCAGATGACAGGGAGATTACTATCCCCTGGGGTGTTTGGGTGCACGAGAAGCCACCTGCTAGCCGCCGCTCTCGGGCTCGGGCTGTCATAGGGACACCTTCACCACCAGCCCCTGCAGCTGGCCCATCATCTTCTACAGCCGCAGCTCCTCCACCTTCTACAGACCCTCCAGCAGCACCTGAGCCTACCTATCTCCTGGTCCAGCGTCTCTTCCGGTTCTTAGAGCGAGAGCGACACCATGTCAGACGCCGTTTGGATCGGATGGACCAGGCCCTTATCTCTCTGGGCGCCGAGCTACCTCCGCTTCCCGATTCTCCGGCCTCCGATGAGCAGGATCATCAGGAGGAGGACGCGGAGGCACCAGCTCAGCAGGATGCCCCTGACACTACAGAGCCAGCACACATGGAGGCACCACCTCAGACACAGGAGACTCAGCCGGTCCCACAGCCACAGTCAGAGCCAGAGCCTATCGTTGTACCTCCCACTGATCCTCCGGTTTAGCCTCGCGGACGATGCTTAATTTTAAGTGTGGGGAGAGCACCGGTAGCATTATTTGGGAACCGGTGAACTTTTTTTCGGCCTAGTTATCTCATTTTGCACATTTTTGTATATATTTTGATGCATTTCTAGTTTGCTTTCGATACTTTTATTGCTTATTTTGGATTTTAGATATTTTGATGCTTTTGGATATTTTTAGATATTTTGGATGATAGATTCCATATTTTAGTTTGATTTTTCTTTATACATTTTTGCATAAGAAATTGGTTTTGAGTGAAAAAGAAAAGGGTAAACTAAGGAAAATTTTTGAATTTTTCAATCACAACAATGCTTAGTCAAACATTGAGGTTTTTCAAGAAGTTTAAATATAGGGCATTAACCCAATTGATTGGAAGAAAATTTTTGAAACTTGCTTGAATGTCATACCTTGTGAAGCATGTATTGAATTGAGAACACAAGCTTGTGAGACTTGAGCCTATTGATGTGGTTACATTTCTATCACCACTTATTTTCCATTCTTGTGTGAAATTGTTCTCTTTCCATGATTGTGATCCTTAATTTGCTTGATTCTATATATCCGTTTATTTCTTGTGTTTGTGCATTTATATGATTGAGGCCATTATTTCATTTGCCACTTACCCAAATAGCCAACCTTTTACTCTCCATTGTTAGCCAATTTTGAGCCTATGCTTAACCAACTCATTTTTATTTTAGCTCTATTACAATCCCAAGGCGGAAAACCAATGAAAAGTCCTTGTTTGGATCCTTGATTGGCTTAGGCTAGTGAGTGTGAGTGTCATCCAAGAGTGGGAAAACTTTGGGACATTGGTTGGGATAAAAGGGTGTTTGTGTTTTGTATTTTTATATTGGGGAATTGGTACATACTCATGTATTGATTAAATGTATAGACCTTATGCATTGATGTTCTTGTGTATAGTTTGAAAGAAAAAGAAAAAAAAATGAAAAGAAAAAGAAATAAAAGTGAAAAGGAAAAAGAAAAGAAAAGAAAAGAAAAAAAAATGTATATAGAAAAAGAAAGAAAAAAAAAGAAGAGCAATAGAGGGGACAAAATGCCCCAAAGTGAAGCTCAATAAGAATCAATGCATAAGTGTTATGAAATGAAAAGAAAATGCATGAGTATGTGAAAAAGTGAGGAATGGGTAGTTAGATTAGTACTTAACTGTATAGGTCATTATATAGGTTGGGTGGGAAAGTCTATGCTAATCAAAGATTCAAATCTTAGCCCACTTGACCATAAATGATCCCACCTTGACCCTAACCCCATTACAACCTAAATGAAAGACCTCATGATGAATATATGCATGCATTGAATAAATGTTGATTGTTAGAAGAAAATCAAATTTTGGAAAACATGATTAGAAGAGAATTGAGTGAATTAACCCTTAAACACTTGAGTGAATAGAGCGGATACACATCCGGTGAGGGTTCAAAAGTTCAATCACATGTGTTCACCCACATTGTCTATATTCTTGCAAGTTTGAACTCCTTTTAACAATTCAATACAATTGTGGTTTGGACTTGGTCCTTATTACTTAGCTCTTGTACTTACACATGCTCTCTTGGGAATTGATTTGTTTGAACTAAGCATTTCCAATTGCTTTAGATAGTTGCATTTAGATAGGACTCATATAGTTTAGTTGCATTCAATAATTGCCATACCCCTTAGTTCCTTCTTATTTTAGCATGAGGACATGCTAAGGCTTAAGTGTGGGGAGGTTGACAAACTCCAATTTGACGGTTTGTTTTGCATTGAATTTAGAACATTTTGATAACCTTTTGTCACATTTAGCCTAAGAATTAGCATGGTTTTGTTATCTCTTCCATAATTGTGTTTAAGTGTAAAAACATGCTTTTTAAGCCTTATTTTGGTGAATTCTAGTTTCTGTTTGATTCCATACGATGCCTTGATGTGTTTGCTAGTAACCTCAGGTTGAAATAGGCTAGGCATGGATCAAAGGAAGCAAGGAAGGAAGCATACAAGTGGAGAGAAGCATAAAAAGTCAAAGAAGCAAAGTCAGCCATGCACGCGCACGCGCACAAGGCGCTCGCGCGCACATTACAGAATCGACCAGGGACGCGCACGCGTACCATGCGCGCACGCGCCGATGCTGGCACATGACCTCATTAATGCAACACGTGCCTGGCGATTTGAGAGGGTTTCTGAACCCATTTTTGGCGCCAAATTGCTAAAGGAAAGGAATAAAAGGATGAAGGATTAAGGGGAAGGCATCATTATCACTTAGGACTTTTGATACTTTAGATGTTAGTTACCATTAGTTAAGTTGGAACTTTGTAGTTAGTTTTTAGAGAGAGAAGCTCTCTCTTCTCTCTAGGATTAGGATTAGGTTTAGGTTAATCTCTCTTCTTAGATCTAGGTTTAACTCATGCTTTGATTCACTTTTCATTTACCAATTCTTAATCTTCTCCTCTTCCTCTTTCTAGTTGTGTGCTTTAATAATTGTAATTCTTCATTTTGTTTTGGATATATTGTTGTTCCTTGGTTTTCTTTCAATAATGCAATGAGGTAATTCATGATAATTGTGATTTCCTTGATTGTTGTTGTTAATTCTTTACATTCAATTGTAGTTAGAATTCATTCTTGTTGTGATTGACTATACTTTTCTTTTGTGCCTTCCAAGTGTTTGATGAAATGCTTGGTTGGATTTTAGTGTAGATTTTGTTCCTCTTGGCCTAGGTAGAGTAATTAGTGACACTTGAGTTATCTAATTCCTTTGTTGATTGATAATTGGAGAGATTGCTAATTGGTTTGGAGTACACTAAGGCTAGTCTTTCCTTGGGAGTTGGCTAGGACTTGTGGCTCAAGTCAATTCATCCACTTGACTTTCCTTTCTTTAGTAAGGGTTAACTAAGTGGTAGCAATGAACAATTCTCATCACAATCGAAAAGGATAACTAGGATAGGACTTCTAGTTCTCATATCTTGCCAAGAGCTTTTATAGTAGTTAGTTTATTTCCATTGCCATTTACTTTTCATGCCTCTCATCCAAAACCCCAAAATAACTCATAACCAATAACAAGACACTTTATTGCAAGTCCTTTGAGAGACGACCCGATGTTTAAATACTTCGGTTTATAGATTTTAGGGGTTTGTACTTGTGACAAACAAATTTTTGCATGAAAGGATTATTGTTGGTTTAGAAACTATACTTGCAACGAGAATTCATTTGTGAAATTCTAAACCGTCAAAAATCCGTTCGTCAGCAATCATATGGAATGCACCTACATTTCTAATGATTAGTTAGGCTATTTTAGAAAATTGTTGTGTTGGATTAGTAAATCTTTAGGTAAATTTGAGATATTACAATGATTTCATGATGCATTGTTTGTGTCACTATTTGAAACTATGAATGAAATTGATGTTAATATTTTCAAATTTAAATCAAAATCTCAATATAACAATATGTAAGCATGAGAATTATAAATCTAGTAATGACCCACTGGTCAATTTCAATTAAAGATAACTTAAAATTTCAATTCAACACATAGCTTAAACAAATCTAAATTCAAACCATAATTTACACTGGTCCATGCCACTTAAACAAAAAACACAATTCAACACGACCAAAGATAATTGAAGACACTTAAACATCTAAAATCAAATAACAGTAATCGAAACGTTGGACAAAATATTATTTTCTATTGAGTAACCAAATGATAACCAAAATAACATAACAAACAAAATCTAGAGATGTCCCCAAGCTCTAAAAGGTAATTTTGCCATTAGATTGATCTTCTGTGGGAAAAATATGTGGTGCACCATTCTGGATCACAAAAAAATAAGCTTTTTTTCAGTTAGTTAACTTAATGATTGTTTCTTCTTGTAGGATCCTGTTGCTGCTACACTTTTGTTTTTGGTCAATGGATGGCTTGAAGGTGTTTAGGATTGGGCTGAGCTACTATAGCACCTAATTTCTTGGACTGAATTGATGCATTATTGGGCTGAATTGCTAGAGTGTTGGGCTCTACTGCTGCATTAAGCCTGTTTTTTGTTGTCATTGGTTAAGTGAGTTGTGAGAATACTTTATTTCTCTTGTTCTCTTTCTTAGCTGTTAGAGTAGGTGAGAATGATGCCTTTCTCTCTCTTTTAGAAGCTTTGGTAGTTTGTTGTTGTGTTGAGGTTTGGGCCTATCAAGGTCATCAAATTTACAGAATCAAAATTAAATACATAAGCAAACTAAATTGGGTTGGTCTAGTGGTTAGCTCACTAGTCCGCTTAAGTAAGTGTTGGGGATTCAAATCCCGCCTTGTGCATGCAGCAACCCATTGGCCAGCGACAAACTCTTAAATGGAGCTCAGTACCGCGACGGATTAGTCCTTGACCTGCCGGATTGGGGGATACCGTGAGACGGATTAGTCCTTGACCTGTCGGATTGGGGGATACCGTGAGAAATAAAAAAAAATTAAATACATAAACAAAAGGTAATATATATATTGATCGCTGAACCTTTTTTAGTAATAAATCAGTGAACTAAATGTTGAATTGGTTCTTACTTGTCATGCTGGACACATGACTAAGCAATGTCATTTCGTTTTGGCACTTAAACAAAACAAAAACGAAAAGAAGAAGAATTTATATGATATGTAAATCGTTATATCTCTCTTTATTTTTCAAATTGACTTTATTTTTACCTTATTTAAGAGCTAAAACGAAAAGATGTTATTTAGCTATATGTCTAACGTGACAAGTCAGACTAGCTTAGTATTCTGCTGATTGACTCAACGTTAAAAAGAATTCAGAGACTAATATGGTGCTTAAAACTAAATCTTGAAAACCAGTATAATAAATTTTAAATATGAAAAACTAAAATAGTGAATATCGTGAATCTCAAGTACTACTGTGAGAATTTAATCGTATTGATTAGGTTTGATTAATTAGCAGATTAACAGAATCAAGGTAACATTAGATGCATAACGTTAATTTATATATTTTAATACATCATCCCAAAAAAAGAAAAATATTAATTAATTTATATATCTTATATCCGAGTCAATTCTAACTGCAATTAACAATATTCCTTTTAAAAATAAGTCTTAAAACAAGAAATATTCATTAACAACAATAAATGAATTTTATTTTCATACTACTCAAGACTTTATGAATAGATGAAACAAATATATTATGTATATATTAAAAATTAATTATTCATGTAAAATATATTAAAATATAAAATATATATTAAAAATAAATTAAATAATATATATTTATATATAAATACATAATAATTAATTTAGTAATTAATTTTAAAATATAAATAGAATTGTTTTTGGAGTAAAATGATGCCCACTTGTAGTAACTTGTAAGTACCACCTTAAGGCAGATTGAGGTTTTCCTTCCTCCTATATCCCTAATTCAATGTGTGTAACACCAAAAAAAATCTGTAGATACACGTGATAAAAATGTTATTGAAAAAACGTTATAGGAATTATAAATAAATAGTTACTTTTAAATATTAAATTTTGTATATTTTTCCAAATATATTGAAACATAGTAAGTAATATTTAGTGTCACAGCTTGTTGTCACTCATGTTTATCTGATTGACGGATAATAATATATTTTTTGAAAGAAAACATTCATAAACAACTAGTTTTGACAACACATCTATCTTATTTTTGCATAGTATCGTGCATAATTATTCAGACTAATTGTTTATCTTGTTTTGATGAGAATAGAATGACTAGGTTTATGCATGTTTGATAGACAATTAATTAAGTCTATAAAAAATTAAATTTTGGTACATGAAATATTAATCCTTGTATGTGTCTCAAAATCAGTTATATTTTCTTCATAGCAAATACTAAAAATATTTGATATAATTAACAATGTAATTATTTCACGCACAAAAACTATGTTTGCTATTGACCATAATTACTAATATTTTGTACCGTAAGCTTTTCAGACGAATATATCTGCTAACTGAAAAATTTAATTCTATATTTCTATACATAGTTTAAACTTGAAAGCTCATACTAAATAGTTAACGAATCTAAAAATTAATTCATTTAATTGTGATTTCATTCCATAATCACCCTCCAAGAATCTTTTCATCCCATTTCTGTTACATACATACTTATTATACACTCTCTCTTTCTGTATATATACATGTCTCTTTCTGATGGTGGTTGCAGCGCCATCCATAACATACACCATGAAGCACTCTCCAAATCCTTGCTACGTACGTCACTAACACTTCCTTTTCACCCTCTCAGTGTTTCTCTTTTAGGATATTGATTGATGATTGTATGCTTGTTCAGGTGATTGGTGTGATATCCGTGGTTGTGATACTGGGATCAGTAACAGAATGCAGAAGATTGAACGGCATTGAATATCCTGCAATCAACTGCAGAAAGCACAGTGCGGTATTGACTGATTTTGGTGGCGTTGGTGATGGAAAAACTTCCAACACAAAGGCATTTCAATATGCAATAAGCAACCTGAGCCACTATGCATCTGATGGTGGTGCACAGCTTCTTGTGCCACCCGGCAAGTGGCTCACTGGAAGCTTTAACCTCACAAGCCATTTCACTCTCTTTCTCCAAAAGGGTGCTCTCATTCTTGCATCTCAGGTATATATAATACATATACATGACCATTTAATTTTTTATGTTCATAATATATGAATGATGCATATTGACAGGATGAATCAGAATGGCCTCCACTTCCTGTTTCATGACCATTTAATTTTTATGTTCATAATATATGAATGATGCATATTGACAGGATGAATCAGAATGGCCTCCACTTTCTGTTCTACCATCTTATGGAAGGGGAAGAGATGCTCCTGATGGAAGATTTAGCAGCCTCATCTTTGGAACTAACCTCACTGATGTTGTGATCACCGGTAACTATAAAAAATAATTATATATATTTTAGTTGATCATTTTGAAGTCTACAAATTTGTAACTGTCTATGTATTTATAAGGTGCTAATGGCACAATTGACGGGCAAGGGTCATATTGGTGGGCCAAGTTCAAACAGAACCAATTCAAACTGACTAGACCGTACTTGATAGAGATCATGTACTCTGATCAAATCCAGATTTCAAATCTCACT